>NW_018404203.1:29121-43758 GCF_002113885.1 Mizuhopecten yessoensis
AGATACACTGTACCATGGAATATCGATCAGTGACACCCAGAGATACACTGTACCATGGAATATCGATCATTGACACCCAGAGATACACTGTATCATGGAATATCGATCAGTGACACCCAGAGATACACTGTACCATGGAATATCGATCAGTGACACCCAGAGATACACTGTACCATGAAATACCGATCAGTGACACCCAGAGATACACTGTACCATGATATATCGATCAGTGACACCCATAGATACACTGTACCATGGAATATCGATCAGTGACACCCAGAGATACACTGTACCATTGAATACCGATCAGTGACACCCGGAGATACACTGTACCATTAAATGCCGATCAGTGACACCCAAAGACACACTGTACCATGAAATACCGATAAGTGACACCCAGAGATAGACTGTACCGTGAAATACCGATCAGTGACACCCAGAGATACACTGTACCGTGAAATACCGATCAGTGACACCCAGAGATACACTGTACCATTAAATACCGATCAGTGACACCCAGAGTATACGTGAATTACTCATCGATGACAACCATTGTGAAGTTGAATTACATATATCTATCAATCACAGTCATCATAAAATGTATACCATACCTGTAAAATATCGGCTCAGGGGAAGAGTTATAGCATTTGTTGTCACCAACGAGCTACACGAGGACAATTTGGTTTGGTTTGGTTTTATCGTTTTAAGCGTCCTTTTAACAGCTAAAGCCATATAAGGACGTACCTCCATGTGTGTTGTGTTTGCGTGCATGTGTGTATGTGTGCCGGAGACAGGGTATGTTGGTGTACTTGCCTCCTTGTGGTAGCGCGGATCTGATGCCATTACCCAACGTGTTGAACGTTAAGCAGTGATTAACAACTACCATTGTTAAGGTCCCGGACTGGGGACAAAGCTCATATCATTCCTCACCTGGGCAAAATTTCAATATTAAAGCCAAAAGTGAGGGGTTTCCAAGCAAGGCACTAATAAATAATAGGTAGTTAGAAGTAGACAGAAATAGAAAGATCCAAATATTGCAATGGGTGCAGCAGATTTAATTTGGTCCCTTTTATGTCCCCAGGTAGTAAATCCCCAATTCTTCATTATTGTACAAGCTGGTATGTACAACGTCACCACACAAGGACACAACGATATTGTACAAGCTGGTATGTTCAACGTGACCACACAAGGACGAAACGACATTGTACAAGCTGGTATGTTCAACGTGACCACACAAGGACAAAACGATATTGTACAAGCTGTTATGTACAACGTCACCACACAAGGACAAAACGACATTGTACAAGCTGGTATGTTCAACGTGACCACACAAGGACAAAACGATATTGTACAAGCTGTTATGTACAACGTCACCACACAAGGGCAAAACGATATTGTACAAGCTGGTATGTTCAACGTGACCACACAAGGACAAAACGATATTGTACAAGCTGTTATGTACAACGTCACCACACAAGGGCAAAACGATATTGTACAAGCTGGTATGTTCAACGTGACCACACAAGGACAAAACGATATTGTACAAGCTGTTATGTACAACGTCACCACACAAGGGCAAAACGATATTGTACAAGCTGGTATGTTCAACGTGACCACACAAGGACAAAACGATATTGTACAAGCTGGTATGTTCAACGTGACCACACAAGGACAAAACGATATTGTACAAGCTGTTATGTACAACGTCACCACACAAGGGCAAAACGATATTGTACAAGCTGGTATGTTCAACGTGACCACACAAGGACAAAACGATATTGTACAAGCTGGTATGTTCAACGTGACCACACAAGGACAAAACGATATTGTACAAGCTGTTATGTACAACGTCACCACACAAGGGCAAAACGATATTGTACAAGCTGGTATGTTCAACGTGACCACACAAGGACAAAACGATATTGTACAAGCTGTTATGTACAACGTCACCACACAAGGGCAAAACGATATTGTACAAGCTGGTATGTTCAACGTGACCACACAAGGACAAAACGATATTGTACACGCTATTATGTACAACGTCACCAACAAGGACAAAACGATATTGTACAAGCTGGTATGTACAACGTGACCGCAAAAGGAGAAAACGACATTGTACAAGCTGTTATGTACAACGTCACCACACAAGGACAAAACGATATTGTACAAGCTGGTATGTACAACGTGACCACACAAGGACAAAACGATATTGTACATGCTGTTATGTACAATGTCACCAACAAGGACAAAACGATAGTGTACAAGCTGTTATGTACAATATCACCACACAAGGACAAAACGATATTTTACAAGCTGTTTTATTATATGCATGAAAATTTCTCGCAATCACATTGGTCGGATCCTATACACGTGACCAGTCCTCAAAAACTCATGTAGACTGGTTATCCGGTGAATATCGATTTCTAAATATAGCATATATGGAAATTCCCCGGAACCTGTCGTAGCGCATGCGCAGTTAGACCGGAACGCGATCTGTCGGATGACAATTAGAAGATGACTGCTGGCGAACGTTTCTCCTCTGTTAGGAAAATTACCAAAATTATTCGAGGATAAAGATGCTGTTAACGTAAAAAAAAAAGGGCCATTGAACACGCAGTGCATGTCCTCCATGCTTATCCTAAGAAAAAGAACCTAGACGATGCCTTCCAAAGCTACAATGATGAACTGTTGTATTCAAACCTGGATAAATTGTACACGGAGGCTCGCGTACAAAAATCAGAACCTTTAGTTTTGTTTTGTTTGATTTTATTGTTGAAGCATATAATAAAACAATTATGGGCTTTTGTGCTGGTAAATATGATGTGATATGAACCTGAAAGAGTGATATTGCCCTCGGCTTCGCCTCAGTCAATAACACTCTTTCGCGTTCATATCACATCATATTCACCAGCACAAAAGTCCATAATTGTATAATATACAACGCCACCACACAAGGACAAAACGACATTGTACAAGCTGTTGTGTACAACGTCACCACACAAGGACAAACAGGTGATACCAGCTCTCGTCTGTAATTACAAAATTCATTTGATAGATGATGGAGTTCTCTTTTCTGTTTCGAAAGTAGTTCTACAGGTATTGAATAGGAGAGCCGTGCAGTACATTTATGCTGATAAACAAGGATCACACGTGATCAGTTGTAAGTCAAACAGTAGTAAGAATACAGCTTATTCGGGCTATATGTAAGGATTCATATGATAAAAAGGGGGAAACGTTCTCAGCCTTGTCACACATAAGTTAAAAACATTGCATCTTAATATACAAGTCTACACACTAAAAATACTTTCATTCACATTCCACCATGTGATGCTAGCTCGAGGAACACTACTGTTTTTGTTCCTAAAACAAGTAACACATTCAGGTAAAACTTGAACGGAGTCTTTATGATAATAAGACAGTCAAATACAGATCTCTATCAAAGCGAGAACGGAGTCTTTATGATAATAAGACAGTCAAATATAGATCTCTATCAAAAGCGAGAACGGAGTCTTTATGATAATAAGACAGTCAAATATAGATCTCTATCAAAAGCGAGAACGGAGTCTTTATGACAATAAGACAGTCAAATACAGATCTCTATCAAAGCGAGAACGGAGTCTTAATGATAATAAGACAGTCAAATATATATCTCTATCAAAGCGAGAACGGGGTCTTTATGATAATAAGACAGTCAAATACAGAATTCTATCAAAGCGAGAACGGAGTCTTTATGATACTAAGACAGTCAAATACAGATCTCTATCAAAGCGAGAACGTAGTCTTTATGATAATAAGACAGTCAAATGTATATCTCTATCAAAGCAAGAATGGAGTCTTTATGATAATAAGACAGTCAAATATAGATCTCTATCAAAGCGAGAACGGAGTCTTAATGATAATAAGACAGTCAAATATATATCTCTATCAAAGCGAGAACGGAGTCTTTATGATACTAAGACAGTCAAATACAGATCTCTATCAAAGCGAGCACGGAGTCTTTATGATAATAAGACAGTCAAATATAGATCTCTATCAAAAGCGAGAACGGAGTCTTTATAATAATAAGACAGTCAAATACAGATCTCTATCAAAGCGAGAACGTAGTCTTTATGATAATAAGACAGTCAAATGTATATCTCTATCAAAGCAAGAATGGAGTCTTTATGATAATAAGACAGTCAAATATATATCTCTATCAAAGCGAGAACGGAGTTTTTATGATAATAAGACAGTCAAATACAGATCTCCATCAAAGCGAGAACGGAGTCTTTATGATACTAAGACAGTCAAATACAGATCTCTATCAAAGCGAGAACGTAGTCTTTATGATAATAAGACAGTCAAATGTATATCTCTATCAAAGCACGAATGGAGTCTTTATGATAATAAGACAGTCAAATATAGATCTCTATCAAAAGCGAGAACGGAGTCTTTATGACAATAAGACAGTCAAATACAGATCTCTATCAAAGCGAGCACGGAGTCTTTATGATAATAAGACAGTCAAATATAGATCTCTATCAAAAGCGAGAACGGAGTCTTTATGACAATAAGACAGTCAAATACAGATCTCTATCAAAGCGAGAACGTAGTCTTTATGATAATAAGACAGTCAAATGTATATCTCTATCAAAGCAAGAATGGAGTCTTTATGATAATAAGACAGTCAAATATAGATCTCTATCAAAAGCGAGAACGGAGTCTTTATGACAATAAGACAGTCAAATACAGATCTCTATCAAAGCGAGAACGGAGTATTTATGATAATAAGACACTCTATCAAAGCGAGAACGGAGTGTTTATGATAATAAGACAGTCAAATACAGATCTCTATCAAAGCGAGAATGGAGTCTTTATGATAATAAGACAGTCAAATATATATCTCTACCAAAGCGAGAACGGAGTCTTTATGATAATAAGACAGTCAAATATAAATATCTATCAAAGCGATGACCTGTGACGTTTTTATGAGAGGAACAGCGTGGGCACCTTGCCTGACCGACAATCTCGGGCCATGAATGGGGTTCACAGACTTATGAAACGTTGTTCTTGTATATAAAAAGTATATCAATGTTATTTCATTCACGCGCATATCATAAAGGTGAAAGTTCAATATTGACTATCGTTATGTTTTGACAATAAATGGCGACGGCAGTTTACTGTGTAGTATGTAGATTGTGGTTGCTCATAGATACACTTTTCAAATTCCTCCTTTTTACGCCCCTTTTCTCGTTTCCCTACCCTCTCCGCACCCTATTCTCGTTGTGTCCCCTACCTTCTCCTCCCCCTCTTCTCGTTTCCCCTACCTTCTCCGCCCCCTATTCTCGTTTCCCTACCCTCTCCATCCCTTTTATTATTTCCCTACCCTCTCCGCCCCCTCTTCTTGTTTCCCCTACCATCTCCACCCTTCTTCTCGTTTCCCTACCCTCTCCGCCCCCTCTTCTCGTTTCCCCTAACCTCTCCGTCCCCTCTTCTCGTTTCCCCTACCCTCTCCGTCCCTGTTCTCGTTTCCCCTACCTTCTGCGCCCCCTCTTCTCTTTTCCCCTTCCTCCTCCGCCCCTCTTCTCGATTCCCTACCCTCTCCGCCCCCTCTTCTCGTTTCCCCTACTCTCTTCACTCCTTTTCTCCTTTTCCCTACCTTCTCCGCCCCCTCTTCTCGTTTCTCCTACCCTTCCCGCCCCTCTTCTCATTTCCTCTACCCTCTCCACCCCTCTCCTCGTTTCATCTACCCTCTCCACCCCCTCTTCTCATTTCCCCTACCATCTCCACCCCTCTTCTCGAATTATCTACCCTCTCGAACCCCTCTCCTCGTTTCCTCTACCCTCTTCACCCCTCTTTTCGTTGCCTTTACCCTCTCCTACCCTCTTCTCATTTCCTCTACCCTCTCCGCCCCTTCTGTTCTCTCCTGACCCCTTCCTTCTTATACCAACCCTGTTTCGCAACACATCACTCCCAAATTATTACCATGCAATGTCACCCTTTCCCTTCATCTCGTCTTTTTCTGTTCTGCTTTCCAACCTGTTCCATTCCCTCTTGTTTCTCACTCCCCAAATCAAATCCCTCCTGTTCCCAACTTTCCCGGTCCTCCCTTGTTTCCCCACTCCAACGACCCATCTCCTCCTGTTCCCCCCAGCCCTACCCCCAGCCGAATCCATATTCTCTTGTTCGCCACTACCCTGGTATATCCTCTCTTGTTCCCCTCTTCCCCGTTCCATCCTCTCCCCGCGAGATTACTCACAATTACGGTAGGTGTAACTACGCGAGATTACTCACAATTACGGTTGGTGTAACTACGCGAGATTACACGAGACTACTCACAATTACGGGAGGTGTAACTACGCGAGACTACTCACTATTACGTTAGGTGTAACTACTCGGGACTACTCACAATTACGGTGGGTGTAACTACACGGGACTTCTAACACTTACAGAAGGGGCTACTCACGATTACGGTAAGTGTTACTACGCGGGACTACTCACAATTACAGTAGGTGTAACTACGCGAGACTACTGACAATTACGTTAGTTGTAACTACGCGAGACTACTGACAATTACGGTAGGTATAACTACGCAGGACAACTCACAATTACAGTAGGTGTAACTACGCGGTACTACTCACAACTATACAATGAAGTTGAAATACCACTAGCAAAAACTAACAAACACATGATGAAAAAATCTTCATCATTGCCAAAAAAAACATATTTCAAAATGCTAACAACGGAAAAATATCTGCGCCTGATTCAAGCTTTAGGCATGATAAATGCGAAAATAGTCTTTGACCATATAAAACCAATAAAATATGCAGGTATCCCTTGCACTGACCGCTCTCTATTTACGAGCGTTAGGACCTGAATTCGACCAACGATCAGCCGCCGGCTACCGGGGTTAGACAGATGGACATGCACCAGACAGGTAAATATGCAAAACTACAATTGTAGTAGTTATTGCAACCGACAACGAGAGGTAACTGTCTCTGACCCCTGTCCGAAACTGACCCTCTGTCCGAGTGTAAGTGACGCCCCACTTCCACTAAATCTCTTCGCGACATACCATATTGCCTACGGTTAGAATTCTGCGACTTCACTGAGTGTCTCACGTCGCCTAATTCAAATCAGTAGTTTAATTTTAATCTAACTAACCAACATTTATATTTCATATTTTAAATTATTTCTGATTATATTTCTAAATTGACCCTTTGGTTGACAAAGTGTCTTATAATATAACTGACCGATTGTACTACGTCATACGGCCATGCCATTAATATGGTATTACACACGTGTAATGATATCAGTGCTACGATTGGTTAAAACTGTGGAATCCTATATCTACGCCAATAAATATTTACTGTACCACAAGACAGGTTTACTGTTAATATAAATGAATTTTAAATTGTTATTTTGTCATTATTTTTTCATTGCATTTACAATAATTTATTATTGAAAGAAAAAAATCCGGAAGCACTGCGCGGAGTACTATGATCGGACTACTTTGATTTTTACATTTTACTTATTTAATTGGAGTTTTTTCCTTCAAATTGTGAGTTGTATGTAATAAATAGAATCTGACATTCGTGCTCATGTCATACTTAATTTATAAAACACGTTCAGTAATTGATATGACACTCGCCTAAAGGCTGCAGGTGTCAGATCGAATTATTGAACTCGTTTATTAAATTCAATATGAAATAGACACTCATGTAAGATCTTCTATTTATAAAAATATATAAAACCTGTTGAAAACATAACATCATTGATATCATATTTTTATCGCCTGCTGGTGACGTCACATTTGTCTGGAGTGTGTTCGGACTTCCTTGCGTGAGCCATTATATTGAGGTGTATAACATCAGAAGACAACCCGCCCACCACCGCCATGCTGATCTGTCCAATTTCGGTAACAAGCGTTTCCTCGTCATCATGTTATAGTAATTGATGTGTCCTGTTACTGATGGCTGGTTGAAGTGACCTAGGTCAGCCTTAGATAATAACTGTCACTACAACAACGTAATAACGACTAGTAGATATGTAACTGACATACATTTTAATCGGAATATTTCCTGTATACTCTGTCGGAGAGAAAACTTATCTGTGAACGTATAAAACGGAAGAATATGTTTTCATCCACATTCAACAATATCAAGATATGACGATAGCGACCTCGACCCCCNAACCCCCGACCCCCTGACCCCCAACCCGGTGACTACAACACGTTGATTAAATCTACTACTACGGAAATATATTTATATCCCACAATGTTAAAGATGTACCTTTTCTGAAGTTACAATCACATTCAAATCTCTTTTTGATCTAGTGTCACGGGTTTTTATAAAATTTAACAAATAATGATATAAATAAAACAAAACACGAAGACTAGTATAATCGGCTAGCGCTTTCGCCCATCTCGGGGCTCTTCAGGCGATTATCATTTATTTGTGACGTCATAAATTGAGTACACATACTTAAGACGTCCCAAGATGGGCGAAACCGCTAGCTGATCGATTATACTAGTCTTCGTGTTTTGTTTTAATTTTCTATTATGCCATTGACTCCTTTTTTCCACAAATACATTGAAATACAGAAATTGTTCAACTTCTTAGAGGAGTACACCCTTAAAGAAGAATATTAGATTGTCCATCTAATACCTTATTCTTATCGGACGATCCATAATATCAAACATATATATCGTGTTCGTATGGATTACAACTCCTTCTCCCCAAGGTTGTCGTCATACTTCGTTGTTTAGTCACGGAGACGCTATATAAACATGGGTGGATAGCAAGCTTTCAAAACTCAAACAGCTCGTTTCAGCAATGTATTGCTCAAATTAGAAAAAAACAACAGTTTGACTTAATGACTTATAAGTGGCATTTGTAAATAATTTTGTTAAATATTTAGTCATTTTAAATTAGAAAACACGGAAAACCACTCACGGAACAACTGCATAGTTCATCAGGTTATGGGGTATCAACAATACTGGGTTTGTTACTGAAGGTGTTGTCATTCATAGGAGACTGCTGCCTAGGGAATATATCGTAGACCAGAAAGGGCCGAGGGAATATATCGTCGACCAAAAAGGGTATTTGGTATTGGGATTTGTCCACGTCAAACGCAGGTCAATTTCATATGAAATTTTATATCAAGTTGAAGTTTCATGGGAAAGAATCTTCGTGTAAAAATCGAAGGAACAGTTGCCATTTTTTTATAATTTGACTTAAAAAATCCTGACCTAAAAAGAACCCGATTTTCATATTAAATTTAGTTCAAAATCATATAAAGATTTTTTTGGGTCAAAATGACTTTGCCATAAACATTTCACCATAACTGATATGTATTTTTTTCGAGTTCAATTAAGCTTCAATAAACACGAAAAAGAGAAACGTACCGAAATGTCGGGCCAATGTTAGACCAGGATTGTTCAGGTCGAGTGTACTTGAGGGACCTTTGTCTTTGTAGCTACGAGGCATATGTAAAACATATCGCAGCCCAAGTCAAAATTCTTAAGATCTGAGACAAAAAAATAAGCAAAGAGCAACAACAGCAACAACCAGGCTGAGTGTATGACGAAGGGCAGACCTAAGAGCGTGTTCTGACGACAGCTGATAGGTGTGGGGAAGTCTTTAGCCTCTAACGCTAGATATGTCTATAAAGATTTGTGACCGGGGCAAAGTCGATAAACGTCATGTCAAATATGTACAGGTATGTTACCTGGTGTATTACATTAAGCAATCGAGAGTTTTGGCTTATGACTAAAGTACAGTTTATGACGTACAGCCCACGGACCAACTTTGTAAGCAGCCAACGATATAGACGCACTTCACTAATCTACCAAAGTCCGTCTACACATATAAAAATCTACCAAAATCCCTCTAAAAATATAGAAATCTACCAAAGTCTGTCTACAAATAAAGAAATCTACCAAAGTCCCTCTAAAAATATAGAAGTCTACCAAAGACCGTCTACAAATATATAAATCTACCAAAGTCTGTCTACAAATATAATTCGTTTAACAAAGTCAGCCTACAAAGATAAATAGTTAACAAAGTAAGTCAACAAATGTATAAATCAGACTGTTATTATACTCGAAAGGTCGAAACGTAATACATACCCTGCTATTATTTTTTCAATATCTGCTATCATTAAAAGGAGATTGTGTAACAAAATATTAAAGTGTTGAATATAAAGCATTTCCTGCATTTTTGATTGATTCATATACCCTCCCGAACATGATTTCAAGGACACTAGAAGCTCTTTTTTTCATTAGCGACTTATCTCAATCTATACTCAACAAATGACCAGCACGGGGTCTTACCACTTAGAGGAATGTTAAGCACTCCGATTTCGACTTATAGATCATGAATTCCCTCTTTCTTGATAGTAACATCCCTGTTTCCCCCACCCAAATCGATATTCAAGACCTTGCTTTGAATACAACGATTTGGTTTCGAGGAATTCTGTTCCGTCTTGCTAAAGCGTATCGACAAGTTTGTGGTGGCCATCTTGGTCTCACTTCTATTTCCCTTAGCCACATGAAGGCCGACGTTTTTTTATTATGGTCATACGTGTTCCTTGTCGTTTCCTTGTCACTTCCCCTGAGCCTAATCTAAGGACGTGACACTATTTGTATTTGACCTAGTTTTACATTGCGGGCATCGTCGATGAAGCAGGCGACGCTTCCTTGTAACTTTTTAAAAGTTTTCTTTAAATCCATCTTTTACTCCTACTTTGCCTTAGTTCAACCGAATTTGAGTTCAGAATATGGGTTTCATCTCATGAAAATGTTAAACATCACTAACTTTGTGTCCCCTGTTCGGGACATTTTTTTCTTTAGCCAGAAGTTTCACGTCCATGTCAAACTAGGCGAAAGTGGACGGCATGATTTCACTTATTCACGTCTGTGTCAAACTAGGCGAAAGTGGAGTTTATAATCTAACTTATTTATGTCTCCGTCAAACTAGGCGAAAGTGGAGTTCATAATCTAACTTATTGTTGTCTCAGTCAAACTAGGCGAAAGTGGACGGCATGATTTCACTTATTCACGGCTGTGTCAAACTAGGCGAAAGTGGACTTCATAATCTAACTTATTCATGTCTCCGTCAAACTAGGCGAAAGTGGAGTTTATAATCTAACTTATTGTTGTCTCAGTCAAACTAGGCGAAAGTGGACTTCATAATCTAACTTATTCATGTCTCCGTCAAACTGGCGAAAGTGGGCTTCATAATCTAACTTATTCATGTCTCCGTCAAACTAGGCGAAAGTGGACTTCATAATCTAACTTATTCACGTCTCCGTCAAACTAGGTGAAAATTGAGTTCATCAACTAAATTCTCCGCGTCTATGTCAAACTCGGATAAGTTAGTTGATGAACTGCACGTTTGCCTTGTCCGTGTCAAACTATCTAACCAAGTATGGAGTTGATAGGCTAATCTTTCCGTCAGCTTCTATCTAACCAAGGATGGAGTTGATAAGCTAATCTCTCCGCCAGCTTCTATCTGTATAACGTCCTATAAACATCTATGGTAATTTAGGGACGGCCTCCTCTGTGTGCAAGATGAATGTATTTACTAGTGTATGCCTGTGTTTTGGGAGGCTGCTATATATTTGTGTTTGACTCCTTGTGATATTTCGGGACTGATGCCGACTTTATAGTGCCATACTGCCGAAGACACCCAGCAGAACACCCTACCCGGTCACATTATGCTGACAACGGGCGAACCAGTCGTTCCACTCCTAAATTGCTGAGCGTTAAGCAGGAGTAGAAACTACCGTTTATACAGACTCTGGTATGTCTCGGCCAGGGGACAGAATCCAAAGCCTTCCTCACAGGGGCGAGCGCTCAACTAAAGGCCAAAAGTGAGGCATTGTCAAGGGAGACATTAGGAAGAAAGTTGTTTAAAAAGAAGAAAAAAGATAAGATCCTAAATTTAGTCACCTCTTCCGACCATGCAATGGGGGCAGCAGGTACAATTCTTACGCCCTACCTGCAGGGCAATCTGAGCAAGGGTTGAGTTGATAAGAGTATATATACAATAGCTCCTATCTGACCAAGGATGGAGTTGATAGGCTAATCTCTCCGCCAGCCTCTATCTTACCAGGAGTGCAGTAATCAAATGAAATACTTTCCTTCGGAACAATTAGGATTCAAATAGTATATGGATGTCATCGCCTCTTGCTTATGTACAGTCAAAGAAGATATTCATCGTCACTATTGAACTTTATTTCTCAAATCTATAGGAGTTTAAATATTATATTCTTTGTCAAACTCTTGAATTGAAATTCTGCTGTTTTAGATAAACATTCTTGTTGTCCATATTGTTTAACCAGCAGTAGCACCATTCCGTATTCACAAAGGTCTTCTTTTATCGATTACCGATCAATAATAATACCATGTAATGACTAGAACTCAAATATTGATAACACCATGTAAAGACGAGAACTCATATATTGATAATACCATGAAATGATGAGTAGCATATTTTATAATACCATGTCATACAAAGTGTTGATGTTTGATAATTATAAAACAAGGGTTTTTTCACTAACATAAAGGGCTCATATTAGCTTGGATGGTACCGCACAAGGAGTCTTCGTATGGGAGGAAACCGGAGCATCAAGAGAAATTCTACGAGGCCAGCAGGTGACAGAATAGCTTTTCACAGCCGACCGGGAATCGAACATTCACTGTCTTAGTAAAAGGTGTATGCGTCATCAACTGTGCCGGCCGGCCACCTTATTGATAGAGTATGAATAGGAAGTATATAGCCTTAACTCTAACATAAATCACAGGTATGATGTGTAAGGTAGTATATAGCCTTAACTCTAACATAAATCACAGGTATAATGTGTAACGTAGCATATATACTTAACTCAAACACAAATCACAGGTATAATGTGTAACGTAGCATATATCCTTAACTCAAACACAAATCACAGGTATAATGTGTAAGGTAGTATATAACCTTAACTCTAGCACACATCACAGGTATAATGTGTAAGGTAGCATATAACCTTCACTCTAACACAAATCACAGGTATGATGTGTAAGGTAGTATATAACCTTAACTCAAACACAAATTACAGTTATGATGTGTAAGGTAGCATATAACCTTCACTCTAACACAAATCACAAGTATAATGTGTAAGGTAGCATATATCCTTAACTCTAACACAAATCACAGGTATAATGTGTTAGGTAGCATATCACCTTCACTCTAACACAAATCACAAGTTTAATGTGTAAGGAAGCATATAACCTTCACTCTAACACAAATCACAAGTATAATGTTAGGTAGTGTATAACCTTCACTCTAACACAAATCTCAGGTATAATGTGTAAGGTAGCATATAACCTTCACTCTAACACAAATCACAGGTATAATGTGTAATATAGTATATACCCTTAACTCTAACACAAATCACAAGTATAATGTGTAAGGTACATGTAGCATATAACCATCACTCTAACACAAATCACAGGTATAATGTGTAATATAGTATATACCCTTAACTCTAACACGAATCACAAGTATAATGTGTAAGGTAGCACATAACCTTCACTCTAACACAAATCACAAGTATAATGTGGAAGGGAGCATATAACCTTCACTCTAACACAAATCACAAGTATAATGTGTAAGGTAGCATATAACCTTAACTCTAACACAAATCACAGGTATAATGTGTAAGGTAGCATATAACCTTCAATCTAACACAAATCACAAGTATAATGTGTAAGGTACATGTAGCATATAACCTTCACTCTAACACAAATCACAAGTATGATGTGTAAGATAGTATATAACCTTCACTCTAACACAAACCACAGGTATAATGTGTAAGGTAGCATATAACCTTCATTCTAACACAAATCACAGTTATAATGTATAAGGTAGCAAACGGCCCTAATTTTAACACAAACCAAACGTTTAATGTGCAGTATATAATAATCTTTATCTGACGATTGACAATTTATTATTCTTCGTTATTCAATGTTAGAGTTGATGAGAAGAATCAATGTTAATTTCTCATCCATACGAGGCAACATTGAGACATATATAGATTTTTTGTTTTAGTTTCAGGGAGAGGGTTCCAATTTTATTTTATTAAAGCATTTATGTTATGTGTATAACTCTTTATGTCTATGGTATATCGATTTATTATCTGTGCTATTCACATGTGGTAAACGTATGTCACGATAATGATAAAAAGGCAATTTAGTTTCATAAGCTTTAACATACACCATATTATAACGAAACGAACTTAAATTTAAGACACGCGTTTAAACTCCTAACGATGAACCACAAAACTATTAAACTTGAGCGATAATGAAATTTCTCCTGCATTACACAGAAATATCTACAAAACAAAAGGACAGCAACCACAAGAACTGAGGAGACATCAAAACGAAGGTAAAACAGTCACAGGAACTGAGGAGACATCAAAACGAAGGTAAAACAGTCACAGGAACTGAGGAGACATCAAAACGAAGGTAAAACAGTCACAAGAACTGAGGAGACACCAAAACGAAGGTAATACAGTCACAGGAACTGAGGAGACACCACAACGAAGGTAAAACAGTCACAGGAACTGAGGAGACATCAAAACGAAGGTAAAACAGTCACAGGAACTGAGGAGACA
>NW_018404203.1:44355-49832 GCF_002113885.1 Mizuhopecten yessoensis
GAACTGAGGAGACACCAAAACGAAGGGAAAACAGTCACAGGAACTGAGGAGACATCAAAACGAATGGACAACAGTCACAAGAACTGAGGAGACACCAAAACAGAGGGACAACAGTCACAAGAACTGAGGAGACATCAAAACGAAGGGAAAACAGTCACAGGAACTGAGGAGATACCAAAACGAAGAAAGGATAATTAGAAGAATCGAGAAGACACCAAAACAATGAAATGAACGAAAGAAATAAAACGGATCCGACAACAACAGGGAAAGAGGAGACATCAAATCTAAGGAAAGACATCAACACGGTATAGGTCATATCTACATGTGTGTGAGGCTTGACAAGCCTGAGAAAGGGTTTCCATTACGAATAGAAACATAACTTTTCTAGCAAAAGATATGTTTGCAGAAATTAATTTTCTGATTCAGAATTGTTTTCTATAAAAACGTCTTCACAATACAAGGCCTGTACGTTTACGCTCAGTGCAATTAAAATGCCTTTTGTATTTACTCTCAAAAATAGCAGGCTGCGCTAAATATAATTGTGTCATTCATAAATGTGTCATTTTTCTTAATTAAGATTGGTCATAACCTAACGTTCTACATATCGTCACACTTACTGGCATGTCACCTGTTTACAGCCACACGTCTGTATGTGACGCGGAACACATTTACTGAGAGTTCTGTCAGGTAAGGGAACACCACGTAGGCTATACAATATACACGGGCAAAGTAATACATGGGCAGAGTAATACATGGGCAAAGTAATAAATTGGCAAAGTAATACAAGGGCAAAGTAGTAATACATGGGCAAAATAATACATGGGCAGAGTGATACATGGGCAAAGTAATACATGGACAAAGTAAAACATGGGCAGAGTGATACATGGGCAAAGTAATACATGGGCAAAGTAATACATGGGCAGAGTGATACATGGGCAAAGTAATACACGGACAAAGTAATACATGGGCAGAGTGATACATGGGCAAAGTAATACATGGACAAAGAAATACATGGGCAAAGTAGTAATACATGGGCAAAGTGAAACATGGGCAAAGTAATACAAGGACAAAGTAATACATGGGCAAAGTAATACATGGGCAAAGTAATACATGGGCAAAGTAGTAATACATGGGCAAAGCAATAAAAGGGCAAAGTAATACAAGGACAAAGTAATACATGGGCAAAATAGTAATACATGGGCAAAGTAATACATGGGCAAAGTAATACAAAGGCAAAGTGATTCAAGGGAAAAGTAATACATGGGCAAAGTAATACATGGGCAAAGTAATACATGGGCAAAGTAATAAAAGGGCAAAGTAATACAAGGGCAAAGTAATAAAAGGGCAAAGTAATACAAGGGCAAAGTAATACTTGGGCAAAGTAATACATGGGCAAAGTAATACATGGGCATAGTAATAAAAGGGCAAAGTAATACAAGGGCAAAGTAATACAAGGGCAAAGTAATACATGGGCAAAGTAATACAAAGGCAAAGTAATACAAGGGCAAAGTAATACATGGGCAAAGTAATACATGGGCAAAGTAATAAAAGGGCAAAGTAATAATTGGGCAAAGTAATACACGGGCAAAGTAATACACGGGTTTAAAGATACACAAGGGAAGATATACGCGGGGTGAAAAAGACAGGTAAGAGATACACGGGGTAAGAGTTACGCGTGGTAAGAGATACATGGGGTGAAAAATACACGAAGTAAGAGATCGCGTGGTAAGATATACACGGGATAAGAGTTACACGTGGTTAGAGATACACGGCTTAAGAGAACGCTTTGTAAGATATACACGGGGTGAAAGAAAAAAGAGGTAAAAATACACGGGTTAAGATATACACGGAGTAAGAGAAACAAGATGTAAGAGATACATGTGGTAAGAGATAAAAGGGGTAAGAGATACACGATGTAAGAGATACATGTGGTAAGAGATAAAAAGGGTAAGAGATACACGATGTAAGAGATACACGTGACAAGAGATACACGGCTTAAGAGAACGCTTTGTAAGATATACACGGAGTAAAAGAGGAAAAAAAATTCCCGGAGTAATGGATGCACTGAGTAAGAGATACACGGAGTAAGAGATACACGGAGTAAGAGTTACACAGAGTAAGAGATACACGGAGTAAGAGATACAGAGATACACGGAGTAAGAGATACACGGAGTAAGAGATACACGGTGTAAGAGATATACGGAGTAAGAGATACACAGAATAAGAGATACACGGAGTAAGAGATACACGGGGTAAGAGATACACGGAGTAAGAGTTACACAGAGTAAGAGATACACGAAGTAAGAGATACAGAGATACACGGAGTAAGAGATACACGGAGTAAGAGATACACGGTGTTAGAGATATACGGAGTAAGAGATACACAGAATAAGAGATACACGGAGTAAGAGATACACGGGGTAAGAGATACACGGATTAAGAGATACACGGAGTAAGAGATACACAGAGTAAGAGATACACGGAGTAAGAGATACACGGAGTAAGAGATACACGGAGTAAGAGATACACTAGGTAAGAAATACACCAGATAAGAGATATACATTATGTAAGATATGTATTTACTAAGAAATGTATACAGGTTTGTAACCTAGTACAGCTTTGTTGTGTCTTAGTAATCTACAATTACAGGAACGGTAGAGTTATGGCCTCGTACGTGTTAATATCTGTACATGCCATGTTTACTGCTACATTTACAAAATGCTAGTCCTCCTTTTGTACCGAACACCCTTCCATTAAAGTGAAAGCGAAATCAGACGAGGTGATAAACACATAATAATTATGCAGTTCCGGTAATTAAAATTCAATTAAGTTCGAAAATGAGATAATTTGGTTCCAAAGGGTCACAGGGCGAAACTATTGCGGCAGTGCTTTTGTTATTCCTATTTATAATAGATATTGCGGCAGTGCTATTGTTATCCCTATTTATAATAGACATTACGGCAGTGCTATTGTTATCTCTATTTATAGTAGATATTCCGGCAGTGCTATTGTTATTCCTATTTACAGTAGATATTACGGCAGTGCTATTGTTATCCCTATTTATAATAGACATTACGGCAGTGCTATTGTTATCCCTATTTATAGTAGATATTACGGCAGTGCTATTGTTATCCCTATTTATAGTAGATATTACGGCAGTGCTATTGTTATCCCTATTTATAGTAGATATTGCGGCAGTGCTATTGTTATTCCTATTTATAATAGATATTACGGCAATGCTTTTGTTATTCCTATTTATAATAGATATTACGGCAGTGCTATTTTTATTCCTATTTATAATAGATATTGCGGCAGTGCTATTGTTATTCCTATTTATAGTAGATATTACGGCAGTGCTATTTTTATTCCTATTTATAATAGATATTTCGGCAGTGCAATTGTTATCCCTATTTATAGTATAAATTACGGCAGTGCTATTATTATTCCTATTTATAATAGATATTTCGGCAGTGCAATTGTTATCCCTATTTATAATAGACATTACGGCAGTGCTATTGTTCTCCCTATTTATAGTAGATATTACGGCGGTGCTATTGTTATTCCTATTTATAGTATATATTACGGCAGTGCTATTATAAATAGGAATAATAATAGCACTGCCGTAATTTATACTATAAATAGGGATATTACGGCAGTACTTTTGTTATTCCTATTTATAGTAGATATTACGTCAGTGCTATTGTTATTCCTATTTATAATAGATATTTCGGCAGTGCAATTGTTATCCCTATTTATAATAGATATTGCGGCAGTGCAATTGTTATCCCTATTTATAGTAGATATTACGGCAGTACTATTGTTATCCCTATTTATAATAGATATTACGGCAGTGCTATTGTTATTCCTATTTATAATAGCACTGCCGTAATATCTTCTATAAATAGGGATAACAATAGGACTGCCGTAATATCTACTAAAAATAGGGATAACAATAGGACTGCCGTAATATCTATCATAAATAGGGATAACAATAGGACTGCCGTAATATCTACGTTAAATAGGGATAACAATAGTACTGCCGTAATATCCCTATTTATAGTAGATATTACGGCAGTGCTATTGTTATCCCTATTTATAGTAGTAGTATTCCCACCATCTGTTTTTTATTGAATTGTTTTTTGGTGTATTTTCTCCGACAAGTTTATAAATACATACAAAACCATAAATGATATTATGTGTAATACCATGTAGCCTGTGTATGATAGATTGTGAGAGGTTGCTATGGTTATGGTACCCTAAGTTCAATCCCTGGAATAAAAGTTTTCCTCACGCAGGAGGGTTTTCATTCAACACACATACTTATCTTTTATTCATATAGTCAGATTGAATTTATAAGATATTTGTTCTGCTTCTTTTGATATAAAAAAGAAAAGAAAAATGCATAATAGACATTAACTTAATACTACTTATACGAACTGTCAGTCCGTTTTGATTATTATGAAATACGATATGCTTGAGATTTACATTGTTTTATATATATATGTTTTTTAAATATCGTTATATTGTTAGACATCGCACATGACACGTGACGCTGTATCCGGACTTGGTGGTTCAGAACTACAGCGACTGTCTGACGGTGATAACCTCTATACTAAACCTATAAACACATCAAGAACCTTGTAGAAGGGTCTCCAATAAACATTCACCGTATGATACCATGTAAGAATACTAATCGCTGACACATTATACTGACAAATTGTAATTATAAAATGGCCATTCACTTCCCATTTGATGTCTGGAATAGCCGACTTGCGTCACATGTGTTTCGTTGACCAGTAATAGTGATACATGGTATTGAGATATAAGGCTCAGTCAGACAGTCGCCGTTTGTAGCCGGACTTACAGTTACTGAGATATAAGGCTCAGTCTCACAGTCGCCGTCTGTAGCCGAACTTATAGTTACTTAAGCATTGAACTGTTTTTGTATGGTATTTATGATCTATTTGAATGACACAGCTTTGCAAGCAAACAACATAATGCGCGCTTCAAATAGATCATAAATACCATACAAAAACAGTTCAATTCTTATATTTACGTTTTCTCTGCCTCTTATGTTCTCTTTTAACTTATAATTTATATTAAAAAATTAAAAATGCCCGCCTTATCGACAGTCCACACAATTTCGTTCAATAGTTTGAACAGCGTATTGTCGCGTGCTGATTGGCAAACGAAGTAGTACTTTGAAATTTAAACAAACACTTCAATTTTATTCCACAATTTAGTATCAATACAATTGCGTATGATATGTCCATAGGGTGATTTAAGTTTATCAATAGAACTCTGAGCTGAAAGTTAGATTTGAAATTGTTTCGATTTTCCCCCGGAACAAATTTCGCGCATGGACAAATACAGTGAACACCGTAAATCCGACCTTGCCCTCCACGAGGGAGTTATTTTTGGAAGTTAATTCGAACTTTTCTCTTTGCTCATTTTGTGAAGAATCCAGGCGTGAATTT
>NW_018404203.1:50406-68848 GCF_002113885.1 Mizuhopecten yessoensis
TTACAGTTACTGTGATATAAGGCTCAGTAGCACAGTCGCTGTCTGTAGCCGAACTTACAGTTACTGAGATATAAGGCTCAGTCTCACAGTCGCCGTCTGTAGCCGAATTTACAGTTACTGAGATATAAGGCTCAGTCGCACAGTCGCCGTCTGTAGCCGAACTTACAGTTACTGTGATATAAGGCTCAGTAGCACAGTCGCTGTCTGTAGCCGAACTTACAGTTACTGAGATATAAGGCTCAGTCGCACAGTCGCCGTCTGTAGCCGAACTTAAAGTTAAACATGTACAGCCGTACACCAACACCTACATATGCTGGGCCCTGTCATCGTTTGTTTGTTTAAACATATTTTATTGCCACAAAAATGCAAGAGGATTGGGCACAAGTTACATGAACATTATTAACGCCCTTTCCTTATAAGATAAATAATTGTATATACACATCGTCTGTGTTGGACTTCCAAACACCCTACAAGGAATTGAAGCACCCGGATACCGTTACCCTATAGGAACGGAGCAAATAGTACCGACATCGTTACCCTATTGGAACGGAGCAAATCGTACCGACATAGTTACCCTATAGGAACGGAGCAAATAGTACCGACATAGTTGCACACTAGTCCGAGAGGTTAAGAGAATCAGTTAAGAGAAAACTGACATACCTATTTTTCCTCCCAACAAGAAAACGCTTTACATCATGTTTGATGAAATCAAGTCAAGCCTGATATACACTGACATAGACTGGTCCCTTGTCTCCAGTATTTACCTCCCAATATTCTGCTAACAATATTACTGTTGTTTAACCATTCTGCCACGACTTATTCGGTTTTTCTACCATATAACGCCAGTTACAATCAGACTGGGACTTGAACCGGAACCTTCAAACACTCCAGACAACTGATTTACCTGCAGGTCATCAAATGTTTTGGACACCTCTCCCTGTTATATGATTAAGAGTGGATAGTACAATACACAATACAATACAAATTATTTTATTAAAGTGTCACATGTCAATTTTGCTTAGAATACATACATACAAGCATGGTCTAAAATGTACAACAATATATGATTGACACCCAACCCAGTTGACTATATCTCTGCGGTAACGCGTGCCCTGTACTGCTTGCTATACAATGTCCGAGCTTGGTATGTGATACACCTGGTGTTAATGAATGTCGTTCCCAGAATAGGGGTGTACGTCTTTGTCGTTTGATGAGCCAAGACATTAATTGTCAGCAACACTCGACGTGTCTGATGTTATGGACAGTGATCACTGGTAGGATGGTATGGACAGTGGTCACTGGTAGGATGGTATAGACAGTGGTCACAGGTAGGATGGTATGGACAGTGATCACTGGTCTAACTTAATCACGAGTAGGTTCTAACAGTCACTGACTGACGTTAACATATGTCATGTGACAAGTCTGGATATAAATTATAATACTGTATCGCCAGGTAACAGATCTGGATATACATTATAACACTCTATCGCCAGGTAACAGATCTGGATATAAATTATAACACGCTATCTCCAGGTAACAGATCTGGATATAAATTATAATACTATATCGCCAGGTAATATATAACCAATGATTATAACCAATGTCTTGATTTGACAAAACGTGAAATTTACTGAATGTAACTGGATACCTGCAGAAAATTTTGGTTTTGCCGCATCATAGTAGCTGTGTATTCTCACGCGCTTGCATCCTATTAATCTTTTATAAGAATGGGAAGTGAAAAAAGAGAATATCTAATTTTGTATTAGATGGATTTGTGTCACATGCTTTCGAGTACTGTGATTTATCAACCAGAAAATATATATTTCTGGTCCATTTCAAATTAACTATATTTAGTGCCATCACTGGGCCGTCCACTACATGAACACACCATTCCTATTTCCTACCTGAAAATGTGTTTGTGAACGAAAATGAGATAAAACGGAATTACTTTTACTATATATAAAACATCAATTTTATCAGTAAAATCATGGGTTATCGGGTGGCGCAGTGCACGTGGATAACGCACTCGCCTTTCACTAAGGCGACCGGAGTTCGATTCCCCGCTCAGGCGTGAACAAGTATGGATTCACCTGCCCAACCACTTAGATTTAGATTATAGCAGTATAATTTTGATATCACCTAACATTTCACAATGTAGTATTAAAAACAATTTAAACGCCGGCTGTATGTAAATATATTGTAGTAGTGGTATACAAATTAATGAAACTAGTGATTACCGACAACAGAATACAATTAACTTTGATTTCAAAAACAATTAAATAGTGAACCATTAACCGTTACACTAGTTATAGTTACACAAACAGTTACACTGACAACACAAACAGTTACACTGGCTACACAAGTTAACGCTCATTATATAACAGTTACACTGGCTACATAAACAGTTACACTGGCTACACAAGTTAACGCTCATTACATACCAGTTACACTGGCTACATAAACAGTTACACTGGCTACATAAACAGTTACACTGGCTACATAAACAGTTACACTGGCTACATAAACAGTTACACTGGCTACACAAGTTAACGCTCATTATATAACAGTTACACTGGCTACATAAACAGTTACACTGGCTACATAAACAGTTACACTGGCTACATAAACAGTTACACTGGCTACAAAAGTTAACGCACATTGTATAACAGTTACACTGGCTACATAAACAGTTACACTGGCTACATAAACAGTTACACTGGCTACATAAACAGTTACACTGGCTACATAAACAGTTACACTGGCTACATAAACAGTTACACTGGCTACACAAGTTAACGCTCATTATATACCAGTTACACTGGCTACATAAACAGTTACACTGGATACATAAACAGTTACACTGGCTACATAAACAGTTACACTGGCTACATAAACAGTTACACTGACAACACAAACAGTTACACTGGCTACACAAGTTAACGCTCATTATATACCAGTTACACTGGCTACATAAACAGCTACGTATACACTGGCTACATAATTTACTGAATGTAACTGAAAAGTTAACGCACATTGTATAACAGTTACACTGGCTACATAAACCGTTACACTGGCTACATAAACAGTTACACTGGCTACATAAACAGTTACGTATACACTGGCTACATAAACAGTTACACTGGATACATAAACAGTTACACTGGATACATAAACAGTTACACTGGCTACAAAAGTTAACGCACATTGTATAACAGTTATACTTGCTACAAAGATTACCACTCATTGTAAAACCGGTTTGCTGACTTTATAGACAAGGTATGAACCCATTACCACCCTGACATTTTCTATTCGTATGTTACAGGAAACACATTTGCGACAATGTCAAATGTCATGTTTCTCATTTGAATATAATGAACAGAGATGTTCCGATTAGAAGGGTCACAGGTGTTGACGTTGTATACTTGGAACCCCTCGGGCAATATATTGATGGTCTGCACATATTCTCTTTTGTACAACATGACAGTGAACACGGGGACTATATAAATATGAGATATATATATAGAACATTAACGGCACATCTAACGGCAGATATTTCCGTCTCTTACTTAAGCAGTACTGACTCATTACGATCAAATGATTAATCGTTTTAAAAATAAGCTAAGTTAAGAAAACTTAATTCCATGAGAAGCTTTTGATTCATACGGGATCAATCATCAATATTATATATAAGGAAAACTTTCTCCTTTTGTCAGGCTATGAGTAATAATTCTTATTCGGCACAAGGAGAGGTTTATAAATGTATGGCTTTGTATAAAATAAGAACAAATGTAAACTTATCATTCAAATTGTATCATGACACTTCGAATTTGATATTTGTTATTGCATTATTGGAATTCAGTGAACCCGAAAATTATAAATGTATTGATATAGTTATTTTGAAAAAAAAGTGGCTACTGAAAAACGCTGATACCTGTATGTTTAAGGGCCAAAAAACGCTGATACCTGTATGTTTTAGGGCCAAATAACGCTGATACCTGTATGTTTTAGGGCCAAATAACGCTGATAACTGTGTTATAGGACCGAACAATGTTGATACCTGTGTTATAGGACCGAACAATGTTGATACCTGTGTTATAGGACCGAACAATGGTGATACCTGTGTCATAAGACCAACCAATGGTGATACCTCTGTTATATGGCCAACCAATGCTGATACATTTGTTAAAGGACCAAACAATCCTGATACCTGTGTTATATGACCAACCAGTGTTGATACCTGTGTTATATGACCGTACACTGTTGATACCTGTGTTATAGGGCCAAGCAATGTTGATACCTGTGTTATATGACCGAACAATGTTGATACCTGTGTTATAGGGCCAAACAATGCTGATACCTGTGTTATTAGGTCAGACAATCCTGATACCTGTTTTATAAGGCGAGACAGTGTTTATTTAGTATTTGTGTTATAGGGCCAAAAATGCTAATAACTAAGACATAGCAAAGTACTAAACAGTAGACATACGAGTGTTGTCTGTTAAGATCGACCCTATCCTAATTATATGTAAAATATCCATACATATTTTCCAACATAATGCAAAATATGTTTTGAAAACAAATGAATGAAATCCTTTAACACGATCGTTTAAGGTTTATTTTTATTTTAAAATGATGAACAAATTGAAATTGAAATTCATTTTTTTGGATTGTAGATTCAGGGATTAATTTGTATACAATTGGATGAATGAACATGGTAAGTTACGTGACAAAGGGACGGACTGCGCAGTGTATATAAACAGGAATATAATTTACATAGTACGCATGTGTTGTCTAATATACAACAACAAACAACACTAGTAATTCCCCCCTTTACTTGAGATTGTTTCTCTACTCGTCATTATAAACGGGAGACAGATAGTGATCAATACGTATTACGGTGCTATCGGAAGTCAGGGATAAGTACCTGCTGGCCCTTGTCACAATGCTTGAGGAGAGTATTATTAAGTGGGGTGTCAGCTATATTATGCTATTTGCTTGAGTGGCATATTTGAGCAACAAAATACATTGTATAAAATATCCTGGCACAGTTCGCCATATGACAATACATATTAAATATACAGAAAGGTAATTAGTTAACACTAGGCGACACCACAAAAACAGACTGAGTTTTTACCTAGTCCTAGGAATGACTGTGTCAATACAAGGAGAAGACGATGTCTGTAACAAGTTTACCTTTTGCCTATCAAGTTTAATTTGCCAATTTTTATGTAAATGATCTTATTTATTTCGATAAATTCATTAATATTCTTGTAATTCGTCACTCAGTACGATACAAAAAGACTATAGCCTGATATCAACACCTACCTGTTTGATGAAAGGTCAATACAATCCTCCAATTAAGTCTCTCAAATTTGGAAATTGTCCTGGGAAAACTGTTGAAACCTGTTTTTTCTTTGCGTTGTGTTATATTATCCTATATCCGACATGTCTTCACTCCTGTTGTGCGCCTTCCTTTGTGGCCCGCTCGACAGAAAGACCAGAGAACGTGTGGTTTACCTGTAGTCTTACCTGCGCTGATGGGTCGGAGACATGTCGTTTTTACCTTGAGAGATGTCAGTAGGTCTACAGGTAACGGTCTCTATACGTGATTTATAGACAGATGTAATATGCGAACGACAGCAGAAGAAAGATTTGTTTATACATACAAAGGTGCCGTCTCCGATCCCTACGATGTTACGCCTCAACCATCCATGATGTATGTATGGGAAAGATTACACAAAATCCTTTTTCTATTTTTCAAGAATATAAGTATGTTTAACAATTTCTTATCTCTGTACGTGCATTTAAAATAAAATAAGTAAAATTTGGCTTGTTTGTCATTTTTTTTTTATCCAACATTGGATAAACGGATATAAAGACATCTAGATCATAAAGGGATCCTATCGGGACACTATCGAAAAAATGTATATCTAAACGGATAAACGAATCTACAGGTCCTCACAGATACCAAGTTAATTACCCGGATATCTAAACGGATAGCTAGGCATTTACACAGAGACCTAGATAAATACCCGGATGTCTGGATATCTAAAAGGATAGCTGGGTATTTACACATATATCTAGATAGATACCCGGATGCCTGGATAGCTAGGCATTGACACAGATACCAAGATAGATACCCGGATGCCTGGATAGCTAGGGATTTACACAGATACCAAGATACATACCCGGATGCCTGGATAACTAGGTATTTACACAGATACCAAGATAAATACCCGGATGCCTGGATAGCTAGTCATTTACACAGTGACCTAGATAAATACCCGGATGTCTGGATATCTACACGGTTACGTATACATTTTATGCTTTTCTCGGTGACCGGGCTTGTTTAATATTTTGCTGTTTGAATTTCATTCATTATCATTTTGCCTTTTACACACTTCTGGTGTATAATTGTGATATGTTTATCACATCATCAACACTAGATGAACAGACTCCCAAACAAGAGATGGTCGTAATCCTTAATCCTTAAGGTTATTAGTAACAGCTAATGATACTAGATATATTGTAACGGCGGACATCAGAGTTAGGTTAGTGGGACCTATCAATTTATATAGTAGGAGTGACCGGTCAGGAGTCTCCTAACTACTACTGGCTTCTTAAATGACGCGTTTTAAGTTTTCATTCTAGTGCAAGCTTGTAGTACAAGAGAAAAATAAGAAGTAAAATCGAAAAGTGTCTCGACTCGTTTTGGGCAGAGTTAAGACCCTTTAAGGGAGAAATCGTTAGGAACAGTGCGGTGTGGTGCTAGAGAGCCGTTAGACATGTTCTCGGTAGGCTTGTATAGGCCTCTGTTCTTACGTGTTACGTGATAAACACTCCGTAACTGCCATACAAGTTTACAAGTCGTTAGGCACTAAGACAAACTGTACACGACAAAACATATCCGGGCCATGTTTCCGGATGATATTATACAACCAAGGAAGATCCGCAATGCCCATACGAATGTTCCCTCGCTGACTTTCTGTTAAAACGTTGATGTTTTACGTCATAGATCTGGTAACATAGATCTGGTAACATATGGTAAAATAGATCTGGTTACATAGATCTGGTAATATATGGTAACATAGATCTGGTAACATAGATCTGGTAACATATGTTTGTGCTAATCAATAAATAAGAACAGCAGAGTGACTGATTTTAAATCGCTAACCTGAAGATAGACTAATATACAGTTAAAGTATGGACTTGAGGGATATATTGCACATTTGGGAGAGGCCAGGTCTGTACAAGCTCCGCCCACCTGACACATGATTGGCTCAATCATTTCCGTGAGGATATTACACTGTACAAAACTGCTGAGGAAGAGCTCTCTTCCTGGACAACGAAGTCGGGGCACAAACGAGGATATAGTGTCGGTCTGATAAGTTATTTTTATTCATTAAGATTAAATAGAGGATATTTGATGGTTTCCCGTAGAGCATACTATACCGATACTTTTAATCGTGCCTATATTAGCACTCTTGAAAAATATCGGGAATCTGTCATACTCGTGGTGGATATATATATATCTGTATGGTATTAACGGGGATCTATTAAACTTTCTATTTATTACATTTTTAAAGTAAAATGACGAAAGTATTGCTGCATAAAAAAGTGCTGGAATTAGGCGTTATATTTGACGTCGGGTTCTAATGGCGTTACCTTGACAACAAGGCTGTGCTCCATTTTGAATGTCAACGTAATTCTAATGTTCGAAATAAAACCAGAAACGTAAACATGTTAATAACTGTGTGTACTTATTCTACGGTAACTTCGTCAGCAGCTAGATTGAAAATCTGCCGCAGTTAAAAGAAATTACCATTTTGATTGGTCAATATCAAATCGATCCTGGACCTTATATCATCACATATTTCGTATGTCTTCACTTAGATTTTATCATATGTTTTATATTTCACAGTTAAAAATGTAATCAGAAGAGGATATTTAATGGATTTCGATATATATTAATATACATTTTATATAAAAAAAAAAAAAATGATATGTTATGATTTCTGAATGTCGTTCAGGTATATATTTGTCGATGTGATACAGTTACCCGATTGATATGGCTAAATTTTCGGGAATTAGCTGGATGTCACTCAACCCTTTACTTGGACACTTTTTCATGTAGAGCTTTTGACAGGCTTCAGTGCTTTGTCTCTGTAAAATGTGGCAGTGACAGTTTTCCCTTCCTTGCACGGTATCTGAACCACAGGCCCACTATAATTGCTTAAACAATGGCATACAAAACTTTCTTGGCGTTTTTTATACATTTTGCAATCACTGGCCTTTCATGATTTCTCGACAACCATTGCTTGTTATTAATGCGCCTCTGGGGCTCAAAGTAATAGACCCAAGTCCTCACCTGTAAGTAACTCAGATAGGTAGCGTACTTTATCAATATTTAGCTCAATTTCTACCACAATACGCTGTGTTGTTCCACTCTCAGATCATTGTATAAACATGTACACCACACGTGGTATATGACCTTCCGTAGTTTTGATTGGTCGAGAAGATGAACCTTGACCCGACGAATTTTTTCAAGCGCTTTTTGCCGCGTGCTGTTTTGTTTACGTCGTCTGCTGTCAACATCCGGCAAATGTTGGTGACTTTTGTGAGGTTATGCGATGGGAAAATGGGGTTAATAATGCAATACCAAAAGAAGTTTGATCGCTAGTTTCAGGCAAAATTGCTACAGACGCTAGATATCGTTTCGACGCCATACCGTCGCAT
The DNA here is from genome assembly GCF_002113885.1 of Mizuhopecten yessoensis. Taxonomy (NCBI): domain Eukaryota; kingdom Metazoa; phylum Mollusca; class Bivalvia; order Pectinida; family Pectinidae; genus Mizuhopecten; species Mizuhopecten yessoensis. Next base: position 59,143 of record NW_018404203.1, read on the forward strand.
GTCCAGGTCGAGAAACCCAGAGACTTAATATATAGGGCCTTTGTCTCTGTGAAACCCAAACAAGATCTGTAACAGTGAAGGAAACTATTTCGTTCTCCCCCATGTCCCGTTATCAATATGCGGAGGGCTTGTCTATGGCGGAACTCTCACTATAAACGTCAACCATAGAACCTCACGAAGAAACGTCCAATCCTATGGTTTTGGAAATTGACAGCGATTAGTTCGTCTTCATCACTTGGCGGGAGACAGACTTCGTACGATATGCTTACGCGAATATAGTCCGTGGTAAATTTATATTAATTAATGCAATATTGCATACTCTCAATATTTAAAGTCGTTCATCTATTTTATTTTTTTCACGAAGTTGTTGCTGAAACATTGATTTTTAAAATTATTAAATTTGTAAAAAAAACAACAACATTTTTGAATATTAATGAGCAACTTTTTACATATGGGTCATATCACTACGCCAGCCTAGACAATCAGGAAATACTCCAGCTGTTTCCGACTGAGATTGTGGTAGAAACAGATCACACGACACGTGGTTGTTGAGTATGGTATTTATTTCACTCTCGTTAGTTAATCTTCAAAAGTTACAGAAAGACACTCGCTAAAGCTCGTGTCTTTTGTAACTTTTGAAACTTAACTAACTCGAGTGAAATAAATACCATATTCAACAACCACTCGTTGTGTAACCTCTATTTAAACGTCAGGGATTTCAAGCACTATGTGTATTGCCTTCTGAAATGCCAACCATATGAGCTATATCAAAAACGGTATAACGACAATCGTCCTTATATCAGAAACAGTATAACGACAATCGTCCTTATATCAGAAACAGAATAACGACAATCGTCCTTATATCAGAGACAGTATAACGACAATCGTCCTTATATCAAAAACAAGATAACGACAATCGTCCTTAGATAAGAAACAGTATAACGACAATCGTCCTTCTATCAGAAACAGGATAACGACAATCGTCCTTATCTCAGAAACAGTATAACGACAATCGTACTTATATCAGAAACAGTATAACGACAATTGTCCTTATAACAGAAACAGTATAACGACAATCGTCCTTCTATCAGAAACAGGATTACGAAAATCGTCCTTATATCAGAAACAGTATAGCGACAATCGTCCTTATATCAAAAACAGTAGAACGACAATCGTCCTTATATCAGAAACAGAATAACGACAATCGTCCTTATATCAGAAACAGTATAACGACAATTGTCCTTATATCAGAAACAGTATAACGACAATCGTCCTTATAGCAGAAACAGTATAACGACAATCGTCCGTATATCAGAAACAGTATAACGACAATCGTCCGTATATCAGAAACATATTAACGACAATCGTCCTTATATCAGAAACAGTATAACGACAATCGTCCTTATATCAGAAACAGGATAACGACAATCGTCCTTATATCAGAAACAGTATAACGACAATCGTCCTTATATCAAAAACAGTATAACGACCATCGTCCTAATATCAGAAACAGTATGACGACAATCGTCCTTATATCAGAAACAGTATGACGACAATCGTCCTTATATCAGAAACAGTATGACGACAATCGTCCTTAACTAATGCTTTCACAGCAGCAATATTCTCCTTTGAGACAAACAGTTCTAAATGTGATGCCTTTTATGCTGCACAACTCGGCATGTATCTGTTTTTGCGTTGTCTGTAAAGCACACCGTTGTTTGATGTAGGAGCGTATTGCAGATTTAGCCACAATTGAATTGTAGCCACTAGTCACGAGTGCAAACCATTCCACAATTAATAACTTGTTCAATTCTTGTCGGATGATGTCGACATTTTGCACGAGCATTGTTCTTTAAATGCTTTTGTAGTCTGTCACTGCGCTAAACTATTGTATTGGCTGTTCGTACGGAAGCTGTTTGGTTCCCAGAATGCATTGAATGCCCCTCGTAGGTTACCGGTTGGGTGTGGTTCTACTCCTCTCACCCGTGGGTGATACAATGTACAGATGACTTGGCTGGTGTTCCATTGGTTCTGTTCACGTTTTCAGTGTCCCTGATTTTAATGGCTTCTTTGATTTGTTTAGTTTTTATATTGTCCCTATTGCCGATGTGATATTGTCCCTATTGCCGATGTGATATTGTCCCTATTGACGATGTGATATTGTCCCTATTGACGATGGGATATTGTCCCTATTGACGATGTGATATTGTCCCTATTGACGATGGGATATTGTCCCTATTGACGATGTGATATTGTCCCTTTTGCCGATGTGATATTGTCCCTATTGCCGATGTGTATTGTCCCTATTGCCGATGTGATATTGTCCCTATTGTCGATGTGATATTGTCCCTATTTACGATGTGATATTGTCCCTATTGCCGATGTGATATTATCCCTATTGCCGATGTGATATTGTCCCTATTGCCGATTTGATATTGTCCCTATTGACGATGTGATATTGTCCCTATTGACGATGGGATATTGTCCCTATTGACGATGTGATATTGTCCCTATTGACGATGTGATATTGTCCCTATTGACGATGGGATATTGTCCCTATTGACGATGTGATATTGTCCCTATTGACGATGGGATATTGTCCCTATTGACGATGTGATATTGTCCCTATTGACGATGGGATATTGTCCCTATTGACGATGTGATATTGTCCCTATTGACGATGTGATATTGTCCCTATTGACGATGGGATATTGTCCCTATTGACGATGTGATATTGTCCCTATTGACGATGGGATATTGTCCCTATTGACGATGTGATATTGTCCCTATTGACTATGTGATATTGTCCCTATTGCCGATGTGATATTGTACCTATTGACGATGTGATATTGTCCCTATTGCCGAAGTGATATTGTCCCTATTGCCGATGTGATATTGTACCTATTGACGATGTGATATTGTCCCTATTGCCGATGTGATAGTGTCCCTATTGCCGATGTGATATTGTCCCTATTGACGATGTGATATTGTCCCTATTGACTATGTGATATTGTCCCTATTGCCGATGTGATATTATCCCTATTGCCGATGTGATATTGTCCCTATTGCCGATGTGATATTGGGTGGTATCGTGGTCTGTTAGCGGTGATTATTTTACAGAGTGCCGGATGTTTTGTGTGTGTTTCTGTTGAAATCAGTGTTGCTCATTTCTCTACATCCTTTTAATGTTCTCGAAGACATGTTCCAAATTATATACGACTCCTGATTTCTCTAGAATACCAAAGTTGTTATTTTAGAGCACAAGTAACGTCGGGGTATTGCCAATGATCTCATCAGGATGCTGAACTGGTGTTTCCTCATCACCTGAACAAACGCCTCAGACGTCCCTTTTCTCGAAGGGGATTGTGGCCCAGATTGTGGTTTGGATAACATCTATTTCCCCGTTTTTTTCAAGCTCTTTTCACTTTAACGATTGACCAGTCGGGGGTAACCACAACGGTAGAGTGCGTCTGTTATATGTTGTTCCCTTTGCTTATGCAGCTGTCAATGAGTGTGCGTACAACACCAAGCTTTCCCCCCAATTATTGATCGGTGTACGTGGTAAGTCGGCCTCTAATATCCTTCTTTGTTACTTTGATATTGTATACATCGTTATGCTGGGAGCTGGGAATCTTGAGTGGGTAACACTCGATACGTAATTCATTTCAATGATGACGTCACAATGCAGTGTAAGGCCATAAGGAAATAATTCAGAATGGAAAATAGCGTTTTGTCGTGTTTTCCAGGAAATATTACAGAGTAGGGTAAAACCTCTTCAGATTTACAAGGTAATACTTGATTGTAGAGGAACACTTGTAGTTATATAGTATCAGAGGTCGACATTGACCTAAGTGATCGTGATAAAGTATCAGAGGTCGACATTGACCTAAGTGATCGTGATATAGTATCAGAGGTCGACATTGACCTAAGTGATCGTGATATAGTATCAGAGGTCGACATTGACCTAAGTGATCTTGATATAGTATCGGAGGTCGACATTGACCTAAGTGATCGTGATATAGTATCAGAGGTCGACACTGAAACTTATACTGGAAATGTTATTCACTTAAGAAACGCAAATGTTGTAAGTTCTTGATACCCTACTGGAATTTTTTTTTTTTTTTTTTTTTTTTTTTTGTGGCTTTTTAGATACATATTTTAGTGTTTTAATTTAATTTACAGACAACATTTTTTGGTTGATTCATTCACTTTATTATTGGAAAGCATCGCAAAAATTTAAATGTATTTCAAATGCGAAAGATAGCTCCTTTTTCTCCTTTTTCTCTCCGACAAAAATGTGTCGATTGTTTGAATTGCCCGAAAATATCCGTTGCGTCATAGCTCTTTCCTGATGAATCTAAATTAACAAGATTAATTGATTAATTTCAGATTTTTTGCTGTTGTGACCCCCAAATCCTTTTTATGTCATCAACATTCTCAGAACATAAGATGACGGTAGCTCCTATATCGATGTTTAGATATATGTATACATATATATCCAGTAGCCCTACTGAAGATAGGCCTAGGACTACTCTTAACAAATACTTTATCAGTTCATGACAGGGACAAATGAAGGCCTATATAATGTCACAGATTAGCAAAAGCTACATGTACGTGGCTTTTTTCCGACTTTGGGGCTTTGCCTTTTTCATATTACATTTGCAGGCGAAGTGAATGTAAAACTCAGATGGATCCTATGCGCGCATATATCCGCCCTAAAATCTATAACAACAATGCTAGTAACAAATCAATCTACAATTGTTATTCGGAAGACCTTTAGTTGGTGATTTTTTTTTACACAAAATTACATCCATTCCGGAAAAACAACCCGACTCCGTTGTATTTCATTACAATCGCTTGTTAAAATGTTGCCGTGTATGGAATTGGAACTCGTGAGCTTTTCCCCATCTTTTTGACAGGATATCGATATCCACCTTCACTTTTGTCAGACGAATATCGGCCTCGCTTGTTATCCCGATATCAGAGGTAACAACAGTCATACTGATCAGAACTGTGTTCGGTCAGTCCGGCATTACCAGGCCCTAATACTAATAGCCGTTTTAGACTCGTCGATGCCTAAGTTAATAAAAATTATTCCTAAAATATAATTTAATTTATCATATGAAGACATACGCCATATTCAGTAGTTTAAAAATGTTGTGTACAATATTCCTGANTAAAAATTATTCCTAAAATATAATTTAATTTATCATATGAAGACATACGCCATATTCAGTAGTTTAAAAATGTTGTGTACAATATTCCTGATATTTGCGTCTTTGTTTCTGAGCATGAGAGTTATTTCCCTTTATTCGGAATTTAGAGTTATCGTTCTTTACCATTTCCTTTGAGCAGCCATCACGAGTATTCAGAAACCTTTAAGCCTTTTTAATCCCACCCTCCCTTCCCATTATTTTACGATTTCCTTCTGCTGTGTGTCTGCCTGTTATATATTCGCAGAAAGTTCCTTCCACTTGTCAAGACTTCGACCACTATGTTGGAGGTGCAGGACGATTTTTTCCTGGACAAAAGACTGCTGCCATGTGTTCATTACAGTTGTGCAAATTCGAGACTTTGGACAATTTTTATGCAAAAGTGTCAGCTTTTGAGTTTGGGGGAATATCCTGGTCCCAGTTTCCTCCATCTTTTTGGCTGTCGCAGCTGATTTTATCTTCGACAACAGATTGCTGTTGATTTTTTTACAGACTTGTAAGTTAAGTCTTATTGAAATTTATGGTCAAATAGTTTCAGCTATTGAGTTTGGGGGAATATCCTGGTCCCAGTTTCCTCCATCTTTCTAGCTGTCGTAAGGTCGAAGTACTTGGCCATTATTCGCCACAACTTACTCAGTATATATAATTAATTAAAACCAAACAGTGAAATTAATTTTCGGTCTTTGTTATTATTTGATATGCTTCTATTTGATAATGTCGCAAGAGGATGTTGTTTCATGTGAACCTACAGCTGCTTGGAAGAAGTCATGTATCAACTTGTTCTTCGAAGATGATGCGGGTTTTTCGTTGGCTTTGCAGTCATGTTTCCGATGTTGACAACTTTAAAAATACTAATAATAAAATCGGCACCAGGTACCCTATAGGTTGAAACTTCCGGATACGTACTGATTGTCGGCTGTCCGTTATACAGTTAAATTTAATATATTTTTCAAATGAACCACACATCATTTAATCACTTTTCCGAACTACAAAATAAATAAAGAAATAAAGAAATAAAAATGTAATAGTATATTTGAATTTTTGATGTGCATGCAACTGCTTATTTGCTTACGTGGCAGCTACGCGCCTGTCAGCCAGAAATCGTTTTAGTGTCGCGTTGCACAGGCTCCTCCGGAGCGCAAATGAAGTTGGGGGATTGTCCAAGGTCCTCCTGTCTAGTGGTCATCAGATGGGGACGTCATCGTTTGTTGACTTTACTACTACTGAAGTAAAACCTGTTTGTTGGTATCTCCCTTGTGGTAAAGCTGCAGGTATTCACCTTATTGTATATGATATTTAATATACGCAAATGACTCGCATGATGTTTGCTTATGTACTATATTAAATGCTTTTAAGATGTGTTTTCTTTTGCAACAAAAGTCTTTAAAAGGGTTTTATATGCACATTGAACAACGGTCACAACAAGGCTAAATCTGACCCAAATAGTTATCGTGCCATCTCCCTTTTACAGGTCGTACTAAACAGACTCATGTCTGCCAATCTCCTTTTTGTTAACCCACTACCGAGCGGACAGCAGTAGAATGTCAGTAGTACATCGACCTCGTATGCCCTACAGGAAATAATAATCTATAAGAGTGAACATAAAAGTAAATTGTATTCTTGTTTCCTTGATGCGGCCAAAGCCTGTGACTGCGTCTGTCACAACGGACTATTCTTCAAGCTTGGGGTTTAAACAGGATGTCATAAGTATTATTGCTTCTTTATAAGAAAATATGTACAGTACAGTGTTGTATCAAGGTTTTGTCTCAAGTTGGCCCAAATTAGGTCAAGTACAGTGCTGTATCAAGGTTTTGTCTCAAGTTGGTCCAGAATATGTCAAGTACAGTGCTGTATCAAGGTTTTGTCTCAAATAAGTCCAGAATATGTCAAGTACAGTGCTGTATCAAGGTTTTGTCTCAAGTTGGTTCAGAATATGTCAAGTACAATGCTGTATCGAGGTTTTGTCTGAAGTTGGTCCAGAATATGTCAAGTACAATGCTGTATCAAGGTTTTGTCTCAAATTGGTCCAGAATATGTCAGAGTATCCGTCAATGCAGTATTCTATCACCTTGGCTTTACTCTGTGTATACATTGTATAAATGATCTTTTACATAACCTTTGTGCATCAACATTTGTATTTTGTAACCTAGATATTAATGCTATCTGTCCTTCTCAGGTTGACGATATTGTATTACTTTCGCTCTGTAAAAGTCACCAGGACAAAAGGATGCACAAGTGCTATGCATACAGCTGCAAATGCAGATTAAGGTCCGAATCTGTAGTGATTATTTTTAATGAAAATAAAAACGCAGTTAGTAATTCCAAACATAAATGGTATTTAGTTGATATACACGAAACTTCTAGTGCTACACATGTTGGTATATTTATTGACTGACTAAATCTAGGTCGTCCAGAGGTTGACTAAATAGTAAATAAGTCACGTGCTCAATGTTTGGCTTTCAGTGCACCATACTTTGCTTGGTTCTGGAATTCATCTTTTAACAAGTTGGAAATTATAAAATCCGTTGTATTGCTAAGAGCCTTGTTTGGCTGTGAGCTTTGTTTGGCTGTGAGCCTTGTTTGGCTGTGAACCTTGTTTTGGTGTGAACTTTGTTTGGCTGTGAACCTTGTTTGGCTGTGAGCTTTGGTATGCCCTTTCTTCTTCTGATTGGCGTCGTTTAGAAACTGTACACCATTTAAGTGCTAAACTAATAGGATAACCTTCACCTTGTCTATATATAGAACTGTACAAGTTGAGATCTTTCGCTGCTCTCTGCAATGTAAAATCTCCATGAACAGCAAAACAGGTATTCCTGTTGCGTTTATGTCACGTGTATTTGGTATTTACAAGTCTAATAGAGGCTTTATACCTGACGTATGGAATACTATGCATATGTATGATTTGCAGTGTAACTTGTATCATTATTTACAATTTTCTTGATTATTCTACAAATTGAACTGGAACTTAGCATTTAGTTAATAATGCATTGTTAAATAAAGAAACTGACCAGCGGAAACAGCGTCTGAGTTTCAGTTGTGGTTTTGGTAGATATACAAAATCTTTATACAGCGCTTGCCCCCTCTATTTTTTGTGGTATGTGTAAAAATCATTTCCTTATTTGGCTAGAATATCGGGTTTCGAAATTATAGATTACTCCTCCTGATTGTGAACTTTCCTGTGCTAAAAGACTGCAAGAGTATAGACTTAACCTCACTGAGGGATAGATTTATACAAAATATTTAACTTTTATCCTGTGAATGCATGTATGTCATTCTGGACCAAGCCCATAGGGAGGTACAGATCTCCAGAATCCTTGTCTATCCATCTGATGATAGTTGTCGTGCTCTGGGAGAAGATCATGCAATTTCCGTTTTTATCCGTTACTTTATTTATTTTTGCGGAAAGAGTGTCAGCCCGAACATTTCAGTAGAGGACTGAATGTCTTTAGCACTTCGCTGTTTCATTTATTAGGTTACCCTAAACATTTTCAATGTATGTGTCACAGTAAATATGCAGAACTGCATGACATGTAATCACAATTTCTTCTAAAAGGATCATGTTTGCCTTACTTTTATCACGGTTTTTTGACGAATTCAAGCACAATGAGTAACATAATTATGAAATTAACTTACTATACGCATATTTGTTGCTTTAGATTTTTGCATAATTTAATTGTTCTTCCTCTTCGAGATGCTTTTCAAATTATCCACATTGGAAGTATCATGTAGACATTTCTTTTTCTATTATCCTGTAACATATTTCATACCGGTTTATATTTGTTACTTTTCGCTAACTTTCTTAATGGTGTATAACCATGTATAATGTCTGGTTTGTTATTACTGTGTAAGTTATGACCTCCAGGGATGGAAATAATCGTGTAGAAATTTGTTTGATATTTTAAAAGATGTAAATTTCAGCATTGATTTATAAATCGTGACACTTCCCCAGATTTGGAAGGCTATGAGGTATTATGATGTGATGCACGTAAGGTGTGGGAGGTTAACACTATCACCGACAACACACGCGTTATACGTTACCTGTTTCGCCGGGAATGTATTCAAAGCACACAAACAATTAGCGAGGTAATGGAATGCAAGACATTTCCTTGCTAACTTGTTTTAACTGTGGTGTTTGGTGCAATATAACCTTAAAGGTGGCCAACGTCACAGTGCTGTGATATTGGTATGTCATAAAGGCAACATTCATGTTTTGACTGTGACTGTCACTTGCATTGTTGTAATTTTGAATACCATTGATATTTATTTGGGAAATCGTTTGGCCCCAAAAATAAATGTGGAGACTTGTAAACGGTTTTCTGCATGTTTAATTGTCTCCATGTGCAGCGACAAATTTACTACGTTTACAATATTTTTCATCATTTTATAATTAATTTTCTACCGCCAGTTGATCATGATATACCGAAATTCCTCCGGCGGATACCCTGCATGCCTAGATGTGTATAATGAAACATTAGACATGGCCTCTCAGTCCC
>NW_018404204.1:0-119 GCF_002113885.1 Mizuhopecten yessoensis
CTGATCGACTGTTAATACTCCCCTGTTTTATGTGTTACAGGTGTGAAGCAGTGTATTAATGATCGACTGTTAAAACTCCCCTGTTTTATGTGTTACAGGTGTGTAGCAGTGTATTACTG
>NW_018404204.1:5029-5152 GCF_002113885.1 Mizuhopecten yessoensis
ACTGTGTAGCAGTGTATTACTGATCGACTGTTAATACTCCCCTGTTTTATGTGTAACAGGTGTGTAGCAGTGTATTACTGATCAACTGTTAATACTCCCCTGTTTTATGTGTTACAGGTGTGT
>NW_018404205.1:0-119 GCF_002113885.1 Mizuhopecten yessoensis
CAGGTCTGCAATGTACTACTGATTACATAGTTCACAAGTCTCAGGTCTGCAATGTACTACTGATTACAGAGTGAACAAGTCACAGGTCTGCAATGTACTACTGATTACATAGTTCACAA
>NW_018404205.1:5098-5178 GCF_002113885.1 Mizuhopecten yessoensis
TACAGATCTGCAAGGTACTACTGATTACATAGTTCACAAGTCACAGGTCTGCAATGTACTACTGATTACATAGTTCACAA
>NW_018404206.1:0-119 GCF_002113885.1 Mizuhopecten yessoensis
TAAACTTCGAATTATATAGCTTTCTCATGTAGACCAACCTACACAGTTACCGGGATAAACTCCAAATTATATATCTTTCTCCTGTAGACCAACCTACACAGTTACCGGGATAAGCTCCG
>NW_018404206.1:4661-4739 GCF_002113885.1 Mizuhopecten yessoensis
TCTCCTGAAGACCAACCTACACATTTACTGGGATAAACTTCGAATTATATAGCTTTCTCATGTAGACCAACCTACACA
>NW_018404207.1:0-119 GCF_002113885.1 Mizuhopecten yessoensis
CATAGCTATCAGTGGGGGAGGGCTGAATACATAGCTCTCAGTGGAGGATGGCTTTATACACAAACACTATCAGTAGGGGAGGGCTGAATACACAAACGCTATCAGTAGGGGAGGCTGAA
>NW_018404207.1:4055-4132 GCF_002113885.1 Mizuhopecten yessoensis
AAGTAGGGGAGGCTGAATACGTAGCTATCAGAAGGGGAGGGCTGAATACACAAACGCTATCAGTAGGGGAGGCTGAA
>NW_018404208.1:0-119 GCF_002113885.1 Mizuhopecten yessoensis
TCACTTTTATTATTGTTGCTGTACATTTGTGTGGGAGGTTGGCTAGCCGAAGGGCCAAGTGAGCTTATGAAATGGTCCGGCGTCCGGCGTCCGTCCGGCGTCCGTCCGGCGTCAACTTT
>NW_018404208.1:4477-5267 GCF_002113885.1 Mizuhopecten yessoensis
ATTGTTTGTAATTATACTTTGTACTGTGGTGAATATTCTTGAACACATTTTTTATAACTGTACCTGTGAATTTATACTAAAAGTTTTGTTTTGTTAAACATTGTTAAAGGAATACTTGGCTGTTAAGTGAATTAATTAATGGTTTGTAAGCACATGATGTTGTGTGCTTCCAATTTAATATTAATAAGCATTACATGTTCTTGTCAATGAAATCAAAATTTCAGCAAGTTTTCTCTTAGTACACCCGTATATAGTCACTTCATCAACATCTGTCTGATTAACATAATGGTGAAATTTGTTACTAAATTTAAGAATATTTACCTTGTAAATTGAGATATTTAGGTTGCGGATAGTTAGTTTCAATGCAATTATTATTAATTATTATACAGAATTAAAGAAAGAAGAGAGAGTTTTGTACCATGCTATGTTGGAGTGAGATGATGTATTTCATTGATATAAAGTGCTTTAATTTCTCAGTGCAAACACTTCATCATTTTCTGACTGGACAACAACTTATAGAGCTTTGGTTCTGTAATTCTTATGATAAAGAGGAGATGTTCATGTTATTTGCATCAAAAGCGATCTGTCCATTTATATTCCTATTCCTACATATTTCAGTAACGACCTAACACACCATCCTAGATCAATATTAGATAATGAGTTGTGCTGAAAGAAGCTTTTAAAACCACATCACACTCGCGATTGCTGGGTCAAAGGGTCCTATGCGGGTTAAGTAATTAAATGGTCACTTTTATTATTGTTGCTGTACATTTGTGTGGGAGGTTGGCTA
>NW_018404209.1:0-119 GCF_002113885.1 Mizuhopecten yessoensis
GACAACAATTTTGTCCCCTCTCTATCACTTCAAGTGTTGAAGCATTTTTCAATTAGCCTTCTACAAATGGTCAGCCTATCATATGTTATGTAGATTCTAGAACTTCATTTTGTCGGACC
>NW_018404209.1:1416-1828 GCF_002113885.1 Mizuhopecten yessoensis
ACCTTTTTTTTAGAATTATATATGAAGTTATGAGACAAAATATCAAATGATAGTGTTTGGTGTTGATATATCCAGATGGATAGTCTGATATGTTAAAAACATATCCTTAGTATAGTGTCAGCTATGACTCCCAGGAAACAAGCTTAAGTGCCTGTTTTTTCCCAGTTGGTGTGCAGTCTGAGCCTCTACAGGAGTTGGTTCCAGATGGAGTGCAGACGGAACTAAAAGAGTCGAGAACTGTTATTTCTACAACAGGTAAGATGATGTCTGAATCAGACAAGTTGTTTAATATTTGTGTTATATGACTATCCCCTTATCTTTATTTGTAGAAAATATAACAAGGATTCAATTGATGTTAAGAAGTAACAACAATTTTGTCCCCTCTCTATCACTTCAAGTCTTGAAGCATTTA
>NW_018404210.1:0-937 GCF_002113885.1 Mizuhopecten yessoensis
AACAAGAAGTCTATAGGACCTGTTCTCCTAACAATGATAACAAGAGGTCTATGGGACATGTTCTATTTACACAGGATAACAAGAGGTCTATGGGACCTGTTCTATTTACACAGGATAACNAAGACCTGTTCTACTTACAATAATAACAATAAGTCTATAAGACCTGTTCTCCTAACAATGATAACAAGAGGTCTATTAGGCCTGTTCGACTTACAATGATATCAAGATGTCTATGAGACCTGTTCTACTTACATTGATAACAAGAGGTCTATTAGGCCTGTTCTACTTACAATGATATCAAAATGTCTATGAGACCTGTTCTACTTACACATGATAACAAGAGGACTATTAGACCTGTTCTACCTACAATGATAACAAGAGGACTATTAGACCTGTTCTACCTACAATGGTAACAAGAAGTCTATAAGACCTGTTCTACTTACAATGATAACAATATATCTATGAGACCTGTTCTACTTACACATGATAACAAGATGTCTATTAGACCTGTTCTCCTAACAATGATAACAAGAGGTCTATTAGGCCTGTTCTCCTAACAATGATAACAAGATGTCTATGGGACATGTTCTATTTACACAGGATAACAAGAGGTCTATTGGACCTGTTCTATTTACACAGGATAACAAGAGGTCTATTAGACCTGTTTAACTTACACATGAAAACAAGAGGACTATTAGGCCTGATCTATTTACACATGATCACAAGATGTCTATGAGACCTGTTCTATTTACACAGGATAACAAGAGGTTTATTAGACCTGTTTAACTTACACATGGAAACAAGAGGACTATTAGGCCTGTTCTATTTACACATGATAACAAGATGTCTATGAGACCTGTTCTATTTACACAGGATAACAAGAGGTCTATTAGACCTGTTTAACTTACACATGATAACAAGAGGACTATTAGGCCTG
>NW_018404210.1:1580-27832 GCF_002113885.1 Mizuhopecten yessoensis
CCTGTTCTCCTAACAATGATAACAAGAGGTCTATTAGGCCTGTTCTCCTAACAATGATAACAAGAGGTCTATTAGGCCTGTTCTATTCATACATATGATAACAAGATGTCTATAAGACCTGTTCTACTTACAATGATAACAAGAGGTCTATTAGGCCTGTTCTTCTTACAATGATAACAAGATGTCTTTGAGGCCTGTTCTATTTACACAGGATAACTAGAGTTCTATTAGACTTGTTCTACCTACAATGATAACAAGAGGTCTATTAGGCATGTTCTTCTTACAATGATAACAAGATATCTATGAGACCTGTTCTACTTACACATGATAACAAGATGTCTATTAGACCTGTTCTCCTAACAATGATAACAAGAGTTCTATTAGACCTGTTCTCCTAACAATGATAACAAGAGGTCTTTGAGGCCTGTTCTATTTACACAGGATAACAAGAGTTCTATTAGACCTGTTCTACCTACAATGATAACAAGAGGTCTATAAGGCCTGTTCTTCTTACAATGATAACAAGATATCTATGAGACCTGTTCTCCTAACAATGATAACAAGAGGTCTATGAGACATGTTCTACTTACAATGATAACAAGAAGTCTATAAGACCTGTTCTCCTAACAGTTATAACAAGAGGTCTATTAGGCCTGTTCTCCTAACAATGATAACAAGATGTCTATTAGGCCTGTTCTACTTACATATGATAACAAGATGTCTATGGGCCCTGTTTTATTTACACAGGATAACAAGAGGTCTATTAGACCTGTTTAACTTACACATGAAAACAAGAGGTCGTTGAGGACTGTTCTACTTACACAGGATATCGAGAGGTGCATGCGGCCTGTTCTACTTACACATGATAACAAGAGGACTATTAGACCTGTACTACTTACACATGATAACAAGAGGACTGTTAGACCTGTTCTACCTACAATGATAATAAGAAGTCTGTAAGACCTGTTCTACTTACAATGATAACAAGAGGTCTATTAGGCCTGTTTTACTATTAGACCTGTTCTCCTAACAATGATAACAAGAGGACTATGAGACATGTTCTACTTACAATGAGAACTAGAAGTCTATAAGACCTGTTCTCCTAACAGTTATAACAAGCGGTCTATTAGGCCTGTTCTCCTAACAATGATAACAAGATGTCTATTAGGCCTGTTCTACTTACATATGATAACAAGATGTCTATGGGCCCTGTTTTATTTACACAGGATAACAAGAGGTCTATTAGACCTGTTTAACTTACACATGAAAACAAGAGGTCGTTGAGGACTGTTCTACTTACACAGGATATCGAGAGGTGCATGCGGCCTGTTCTACTTACACATGATAACAAGATGTCTATGAGACCTGTTCTACTTACAATGATAACAAGATATCTATGAGACCTGTTCTCCTAACAACAGGATAACAAGAGTTCTATTAGACCTGTTCTACCTACAATGATAACAAGAAGTCTGTAAGACCTGTTCTACTTACAATGATAACAAGATATCTATGAGACCTGTTCTCCTAACAATGATAACAGGAAGTCTATTAGACCTGTTCTCCTAACAATGATAACAAGATGTCTATTAGGCCTGTTCTACTTACATATGATAACAAGATGTCTTTGAGACCAGTTCTATTTACACAGGATTAAAACAGATCTATGAGGCCTGTTCAACTTACACATGATAACAAGAGATCTATGAGACCTGGTCTATTTACACAGGATTAAAACAGATCTATGAGGCCTGTTCTGCTTACACAGGATAACAAGTGGTCTTTGAGACCAGTTCTATTTACACGGGATTAAAACAGATCTATGAGGCCTGTTCTACTTACACATGATAACAAGAGGTCTATGAGACCTGGTCTATTTATATCTAATAACAAAAAGTCTATGAGGCCTGTTCTCCTTATATATGATAACAAGAGGTCTATGGGGCTGTTCTATTAATACATAACAGCAAGAGGTCTATAAGGCCATTTCTACTTTCACATGATTACAAGGTGTACGAGACCTGTTCTATTTGCACGTGATACAAGAGGTCTGTGAGACCTGGTCTATTTACACAGGATTAAAACAGATCTATGAGGCCTGTTCTACTTACACATGATAACAAGAGGTCTATTAGACCTGTTCTACTTACAATGATAACAAGAGGTCTGTGAGGCCTGTTTTAGATACGTATGATAACAAGAGGTCTGTGAGACCTGTTCTAATAATACATGATAAAAGATGTCTATGAGACCTGTTCTACTTACACAGGATAACAAGAGGTCTGTGAGGCCTGTTCTACTTACACAGGATAACAAGAGGTGTATGAGGCCTGTTCTTCTTACAATGATAATAAGAGGTCTATAAGGCCTGTTCTACTAACACATGATAACAAGAGGTCTATGGGACATGTTCTATTAATACATGATAGCAAGAGGTCTATTAGGCCTGTTTTATGAACACATGTAAACAAGTGTACCATTAGGCCTGTTCTACTAACACATGATAACAAGAGGTCTATAAGGCCTGTTCTAGTTACACATGATAACAAGAAGTCTATGAGATCTGTTCTACTTACAATTAAAACAATAGATCTATGACGCCTGTTCCACTTACACAGGACAACAAGAGGTCATTGAGGACTGTTTTATTTACACAGGATAACAATTGGTCTGTGAGGCCTGTTTTACATACAATGATAGGAGGAGGTCTATGGGGCCTGTTCTACTTACACAAGATATCAAGAGGTGCATGGGGCCTGTTCTTCTTACACAAGATATCAAGAGGTGCATGGGGCCTGTTCTTCTTACACAGGATAACAAGTGGTCTTTGAGACCAGTTCTATTTACACAGGATTAAAACAGATCTATGAGGCCTGTTCTACTTACACATAATAATAAGAGGTCTATGAGACCTGGTCTATTTACACTTAATAACAAAAAGTATGAGGCCTGTTCTCCTTATATATGATAACAAGAGGTCTATGGGGCTGTTCTATTAGTACATAATAGCAAGAGGTCTATAAGGCCAGTTCTGCTTACACATGATTACAAGGTGTATGAGACCTGTTATAATAAGAGGTCTATGAGACCTGTTTTATTCAACCAGGTTAACAAGAGGTCTGTGAGGCCTGTTTTAGTTTCAAATGATAACAAGAGGTCTGTGAGACCAGTTCTATTTACAAAGGATAACAAGAGGTCTATTAGGCCTGTTTTACTCACAATGATTACAATAGATCTATGAGGCCTGTTCCACTTGCACAGGACAACAGGAGGTCATTAAGGACTATTCTATTTACACAGGATAACAAAAGCTCTATAAGGTCTGTTCTACTTCCGATGATAGCAAGAGGTATATGAGGCCTGATTTACTTACAATGATAGCAATAGGTATATGAGGCCTGTTCTACTTACACATGATAACAAGTGGTCTTTGAGACCAGTTCTATTTACACAGGATTAAAACAGATCCATAAGGCCTATTCTACTTACACATGATAACAAGAGGTCTATGAGACCTGGTCTATTTACACCTAATTACAAAAAGTCTATGAGGCCTGTTTTCCTTATATATGATAACAAGAGGTCTATGGGGCTGTTCTATTAATACATAATAGCAAGAGGTCTATAAGGCCATTTCTACTTACACATGATTACAAGGTGTACGAGACCTGTTCTACTTACAAATGATAACAAGAGGTCTGTAAGGCCTGTTTTAGTTACGTATGATAACAAGACGTCTGTGAGACCTGTTCTACTTACACATTATAACAAACGGTAAACGAAGCCTGTTCTACTTACACATGATAACAAGATGTCTTTGATGCCTGTTCTACTTAGACATGATAATAAGAGGACTATGAGGACTGTTCTACTTCCACATGATAACAAGATGTCTATGAGACCTGTTCTACTTACACATGATAACAAGATGTCTTTGATTCCTGTTCTACTTAGACATGATAATAAGAGGACTATGAGGACTGTTATACTTCCACATGATAACAAGTTGTCTATGAGACCTGTTCTACTTAAACATGATAACAAGAGGTTTATAAGGCCTGTTCTACTTGCACATGTTAACAAGAGGGCTATGAGACCTGTTCTACTTACACATGATAACAAGAGGACTATGAGACCTGTTCTACTTACACGTGATAACAAGAAGTCTGTGTGGCCTGTTCTATTAACATATGATAACAAGAGGACTATGGGGCCTATTCTACTTACAGATTATAACAAGAGGTCTTTGAGGCCTGTTCTAATTACACATGAGAACAAAAGGTTTATGAGGCCTGTTCTTCTAACACATGATAACAAAAGGATAATGAGACCTGTTTTATTTACACATAATAACAAGAGGTCTATGAGGCCTGTTCTAATTACACATGATAACAAGTGGACTGTGAGACCTTTTCTACTTATTCATTGTAACAAGAGGTATATGTGGCATGTTATACTTCCCATGATAACAAGATGTATATAAGACCTGTTATATTCACAATAATAACAAGAGATCTATGTAGCTGTTCTATTCACAGTGATAACAAGAGGTCGATTGGGCTGTTCTACTGACACATGATAACAAGATGTCTAGGAGACCTGTTTTACTTACACGTTATAACAAGAGGTATATGAGGCCTGTTCTACTAACAGGTGATAACAAGAGGTCTATGAGACCTGTTTTACTTACACATGATAAGAGGTCTATGAGGCCTGTTTTATTTGCACATTTTAACCAGAGATCTTTCAGATTTTTTATGCATATATATATATATATATATATATAATAATAATAATAATAGGTCTGTGAGAACTGTTGAATGTCCTAGATACCAATTAAAAATTATTTTTCACACCTGTCATCATTCCTTTCAAGCTTTGAACATAGTTAAGATTTGAAACCCACATTTTGGAAGTTGAACTTGAATATTTGTAAAACACTTGAATCAGTAATCAATTCCTCATTCCACTCTTTGGTGACACCCCACGGAGGCTTCTTCCTACTCAAATTAGTTCTGACTTGAGCAAGGCTACTTCGGCAGTAATCATCCTCAAGTCTGTTTCGTACCCCCAAAAATGTCACTAAATATCTTATAGAAATATAAATGATTTGGTGTGATGTTTGATTGAAATTGTACAGTTGTATACAATATAAGGGGAGATTGGCCTAAATGAGTTTAAAGATTAAGACAGAGCCTCACCACTAGGTCAAACAACTAGAAGTTAACACTCTGCATTCAACATTTCTGGCCTCATTGTCCTAAGATCTGTTGTCTTAGAAACATTATCAAGTGAGAAAAATTGTTTCCTAATGATTTTCAAATTTTCAAATTTATGACAAAAATCATTTGTAATGAGTTAAAAAAGATTAAACAAAAATGGGTCTAACCATGTTTACGATAAATGTAGAACATTTTATGGCAATATTAGTTGCAAAATATCTGTTATCATGTTGTCAAGCTAACAAGTCAATGAAGATTCTAATGTAAGTTTTGACCAAGTGTTAAAAACCCCTTCAGTCTAGTTCTCTTCTCACTGACAACAAAAAGGATTGGTCTATTTAAACAAGTAATGATCACAGATCATTGCACAGATTTGTGTGCCACTTACACCTCCCTAAGAATTAAGCTGCCATGGGTAGTTGATTGGTGATCAGGTCCAACAGTATAAAGCCTTGTCAGCTTCATTTTTAAAAACTTTCAAAATGTGCAAGTTTACAAAATAATGTTGAAATTACAATAAATGAATCATCTTCAGATGATAAATATGAATCAATAAATGTGCAATAATTTTACATATTCTAATGAGTTTGGAAAATATGATGCATGAAATATGTGTTTGGTTTGTAATTAAGCTGAGAAGGACCCAGAAATATGCTGAGAAGACAGACAGGCTGATCTATTGTAAATTAAATATAGACTTCCATCATTGAAACAACAAGATCTAATGACAATGGTCTCTTCTTAGTGAAATGCTTACAAGTCAGCAGCAGAGTATCTGTTATTGCATGATGGCTTACAAATGGGTTGACAACTTGTCAAGTTCTCACTGATTGAACTAGGGGGAGTGTTTCTGTTCTAATTATTGTGTGCCATCAAGAACTGTTTATTCGCATGTGATTGCCAGCAGATAGTCTTACTGCATACTTCCCACCTCTCACAATGGAAAACTGTGGGCAATAAATCACTTGCTACCACAGTCCACTGCACACATAAACCCCTTTCATGGCCAATCATGATTACATGACCATGAAAGAGTCGACTGTGGTCACAAATGCTGTAAGAAAGGGGAGATAATCAATAAGTAAGTAACGATGAAGTCAATACAGAGGAAAGGATAAACTTAATTGACACATTTAAAATAAGATTTTTTTGTTTTTGTTTTGTTAATTTCATGATTGAAAAACAAACAAACAAAATTACTGAGCTGGCAGCGTTATTGATTTACTTATCACGTGAGAGGAAAAGCATTTCCTGGAAAAGTTTATAATCTTTAGGAGCTGTTTCTTTATACAAAATTGAACATTCAAATATACCATTCATTAAAAGAAATGGAATTCCTTAGTCATTGATAAACCCTGACATTGTATGTATGACAATGGTTTCAATATCCTGTACCTTTCCCACATCTTGAAAATTAAACTGAAAATGTAGTCAGAAATTCAACATTGTTTCCTGTATTTTGTTCTAATAATAATAATAATAATAATAATAATAATAAACAACTTTATTGAGGATAGAAAACCTGTTTAGCAAAGCTAATCTTCCACAGGGTCCTCTGTTAGTAAAACTGGTTAGTTAAAAGACAAAGTAGTATCACAGCAAATAAATGTACATACAATAATTATCACCGTTGCTACTAAGACATAAGTGTTGGTCTTACTGAAACAGCAATTCATATCACAGTTATTTCATAATTTAAACGGTCATTCAATACAATTACAATAATATTATCACAGAAGCAACGAAATATATTCCGTGCTTAACTCATTATGGTTTTCATTAAAAGACAAATTGTCTAATTTAAATATATGCTAATGTAACAAAAGCTAAAAAAATTGACAGAATACATGCTAATATAGCGAAAATAAAACAAATCAAAGCTGTATCTAAAAAGTATAATAGTAAAAATAAAAAATAAAAAACAATTAAACCGCATTCTTAATGTTACCAATCATATTTTGTTTGAATTTTGTCAAGGAGGAAGAGAGTCGTACTTCAACCGGTAAATTATTCCAAATCTGGCTCCCTTGTACCAAAAAGGGTTTGGAATAAAATGTGGTACGGTGTTTGGGTACCTTGACAGAGTTTTGGGATGCTGATCTAGTATATCTGTTGGTAGACAAATTAAATTGATTAGAAAGATATCCTGGAACTAGATTACTTATACATAATGTCATTTGTACACCATAACACCTCTTTTGAATTTCAAATATTTGCCAATTGGTAACCACCCTAATGAAGAAAACATTTCTACTGATGGTGTATCAAATGGAGCATCCAACACTAATCTTGCAGCTTGTTTCTGCGCTTTTGACAGTTTTTGCAGAAGATTTAAAGAGCATCCGCTCCATACTGTGCTACTGTACATGAAGTGGGGAAAAATACATGCATGAAAAAAATTAAGTCTAGCTGAAAGTGGTAAATATTGACGGATGCGTCGAAGTAAACCCAAACCACTGTTAATCTTTGAAACAACAGATGCTATGTGATCTAACCAAGATAAACTGTTGTCAATTTTTACACCAAGAAGTTTTTCACTCTTTACCTGTTCAATACATTCCTGATCTAATGTTAGGCTTAGAGCATCATCTTTTCTGTTAAGTTTCTGTTTTGTGGCAATAACCATACATTTCGTTTTATTCCTATTTAGAATCATTTTATTCTCAATACACCAGTCTTGGACTTTACTCAGATCAGTTTGTAACTCATCCTGTACAATAGAAATAGAACTTCCAGATGCACTCAGAGTCGAGTCATCAGCATACATATCTGTACCTGGTTTTAGCCCAAGAGGTAAATCATTGAAAAAAATAAGAAACATCAGGGGACCTATTATGGAACCCTGTGGAACACCATGAGTAATTTGATTACTTTTAGAAATATGATTAGATACTGTCACTTTTTGAAACCGATGAGAGAGATAAGATTGAAACCAGCTCAAAGATAATTTGTCACATTGATATATGGCTAACTTTTGAATTAAAATCTCATGATCTACCATGTCAAAGGCTTTTTTAAAATCTATAAAAATAACACCATTGACATTTCCTTTGTCAATTTCCTTTGCCCACTTATTAACAATACTGAGTAAGGCAGTCTCGCAAGAATGATGCTTACGGAACCCTGTGAGGAAACAAGAAGATTATGTTCACTAATATACTTATAAAAACTATTATGAATATGTCTTTCTATATTTTTTTTTATAAAACTGGTAAAATAGACACTGGTCTATAATTAGAAATGTCAGTCATTGCTCCACCTTTATGAAGTGGAATAACTTTTGGAATTTTCCACTGACTTGGAAATTTACCTGTGGTGACACTCAAATTTAATATATATGTCAGTGAAGATGAAATTTGAGAGCTTGCTACCTTCAACAATTTACAACTGATATCATCAAGACCAGTGGCCTTGTGTACATCTAATGACTTAAGAAAATCTAAGGTAGAATTCTCCGTAACTCTGGGAGTTGAATAAGTACAATGTTCTGATATATTAGACTGTACAAAATTTCTTAATGTCTCAAATCAGGAAGATAATCACTTAAAGTTGAACTTAATTTACCAGCAATTGAAGAAAAATAGGTGTTAAAATTTTCAGCAATTTCAAGCTTGTCATATACTGATTTATCATCAACTTGAATCATACTAGGAAATGTAGCAGAATGCTTAGGTGCCACCTCCCGAATATACTTCCACAAATTTTTAGGATTATCAAGATTTTTTTCAATCAAATTCTGAAAATATGTAGACTTCGCATCTTTGATAAGTCTACTGACTAAATTACGCTGTAAACGATAGTTAATAATGTCACCATTACGCTTATGATCGTCTCTCAGGCGAATGTTTTCCAGAATAGTATCATCCATCCACGCGGGTTGGGTGGGCTTTTTAACTCTCCGTTGTTGCTTGGGTGCATGTTCATCAACGACGGAAAGGAATAGGTCCATCCAAGCATATGGGGCATCATTCACGTCCGAAAAGGTTGTAGGTCATTTAGAAACGACTGTACATTAAAAAAATTAAATGACCTGCATGGACTTCTTCTCTTCTTCTCTTCTTCTCTTCTTCTTCCACATAATTGCCTCCTTCGTCTTATCGAAGATTATGCAATGTTTATGATACACAATGCGCAGGTGAACACACAATTGAAAAGTTAAGATTGTAAAAGTTAAAAAGTAAAAACACTGATGTAGTGTCAGACGTTTAAAGCTGGTTGATTTGACCCACCAGCCTGAAGCCTAGTGAGTTCGGGGTCTGTTAGAAGTTTAAGCTTTTTTAGTTCCAATTCGTTGAAAGTTTTCTTAAAGGTTTCCAAGTTTGTCGAGTTCACAGTTTTTGAATCAAGTTCGTTCCAGTCTTTTATTGTTCGAGGGAAGAATGAATATTTTCTTGGGTCTATTTTACATGCATGAATTTGTTAGGACCGATCATGTTGTTTTCTGAACCTCCTCATTGGTGTTTCGATTCGGTTTTCCTTTTTGATGGCTATTTGTTATTTGTCAATTTTAAACATCATATGGAGTCTTGAGTGACGTCTTCTTGTTTGGAGTGAAAACCAGCCTAGACGTTGGATGATGGATGAAACGCTTGAACGGTTTCTGTGGCTGTTCATGACAAATCTGGCTGCTCTCCTTTGGACCGATTCAAGTTTGTTGATGTTTATTTGGGTGTAGGGGTCCCATACTGAGCTCGAGTACTCAACCAATGATCTGACAAGTGCTTTGTATGCTAGCTCTTTGATTTTTATTGAAGATATTTTCAAGTTCCTCATCAGAAATCCAAGGGTTTTGTTTGCTTTTGAGGTGATGTTATCTATGTGGAGGTCCCAGCTTAGCTTGCTTGATATTGTAAGTCCAAGATATTTTGCTGATGTAACTGCTTCCAGAATGTGGCCATGGAGGGTGTAATTATGTTTTATCGTCTGCTTTTTGTTAGAGATGGTAAGCACTGTGCATTTATTTGGGTGGAACATCATGCACTAGTCTTCTTCCCACTTCGCGAGTTTGTCCAGATCTTTTTGGAGTGTTTCGGCATCATTTTGATTGGTGATTGTAAGGTAGGCGATCGTGTCATCAGCGAATAGTCGTACGGATGATGTTAGTTTTTCCTGTAGATCAATGATGTAGAACAGAAATAGTCCCGGTCCTAGGACTGATCCTTGTGGTACCCCGGAGTCCACATTTACTGTGTCTGATTTTTCACTGTCGATGATAACTTTTTGGGTTCTGTCTTTTAGCCAGCTGCTTATCCATGTGTTGAATTTTCCAGATATTTCGTAGGTTTTTAGTTTGTGAATTAAGAGGCTATGATATCGGAGTATGTGAAAACTTTGTTCCAAATTTGTGTTTCCTTACAAAACATACAGGATGATGATCACTCAGACCATTTTCTACAACTCTAAGTGTCCGTATGTTCTATCAAAGTTCTGTTCTCATGAACACGTGTGTGATCACGCACAATCTGGTGTAAGTTAATACTTGAAGTTATGTCAATCAAAGAGCATTGTTGTGATTGAATCAAGTCAATGTTAAAATCACCAGTTATTATAACTTCAAGGTTAGAATCCCGGCATTTGTCGAGAAAATGTTCAAAATTCTCCAACCAGCTAGCATCCTATGATGGAGGTCTATACACATTAGCCAATAAATCGGTGATGCGTGAACAAATATCAATTAAACACAAAGAAGTTCCAAATCCTTATGTTCCAAATCTAAACGTCTTACAAAAGGAACATTTTCGCTCAAGTAGATAGCAACACCTCCATATCTTTGACCATTTGATCAGTCGAGGCGCTCAATTCGATGATTTGGTATATTGATCTCCTCATTTAGAATAGATGAGTTTAACCATGTCTCTTGAATACATGTAATGTCAATAGAATTATGAATGACATGAAGGGACTGTTCTAATTGTTGAACAGACACTCCTCACCTTCCCTGACACTGGAGCTGGATAGTAATCCAAAAACACGTGTATCCATTATGAAGGATACACTCAGACTGGGCTATTGAGAATAAAGACAAACTTACCTGGTTCTGATTAGTACTCACTCACACAGGTACATGTAAATTATCTGCAGTGTAGGGTAGGTAAAAAGAGTAGGTAAAAAGATTGTCCAGGTGAACATTTTTTACTCAATTTTTCTGTTTTGTTCGAGTTGGGAAGCATGCAGTGAGCCAGTTATTGCATGATTCCTCGTCACTCGGGACTTATTACACCCGAGCGAAGCGAGGGTGTAATAAATCTCTTGTTACTCGAAAACCATGCAATAACCTTTACTTGGTTAACTTTACTTGGTTAAAAAATAGATTGACAACATGTCAACTCTGACTTATTTGCAATAAGGGGAGTAACTCTGGTCTAGGCATTGTGTACATAGCATGTGTTTATTAACATGGTATTATTAGCAGGTATTCCACACACAGAAAGTATTTTTGTGGAGTTTTATTTCATTATCTCTATGTGATCAGCATCGATATTTCTATAGCAGATGGACAGACAGCTGGACAGACAACCAAATTCAAGTATTCCTTGTACTTAAATAAGAGTGGCTTTTTTATAATAACATAATTTGATTTCACAAAAATGAAATATATTGTCACAAATGGACTTATTAATTCAGAAATTCTCTGGTTCTTCCCAACACTATCAAGTCATAAACAAGAGGCCCATGTGCCTAAACGGTCATCTGACTACAAAGACTGAGCAGGGAGAATGGTAACTTTTCAACTTTCAATGAAATATTCGAAGAATTTGTTTTCCATGATGGTAGTTTTGGTCAGCAGTGGGTAACTATTTGTCAGTAAAGCTATTAGAAAGCATTTAAACCTAAATCTGAATAGATTTATCTTTTTAAGGCCCCGTTCCGCTGTCAACGGTGGTTAAACCTGCCTCATTTATGTAAGAAATGATTGTTTCTAAATGATGTTTCATACTGAAATTGTTGTAATCTAAATTTAGTATTAACGAGTAGTGTTTTAAAGCAGGATTTTAGGTAATTTCCTTTCTTAGGGCGTTGCCCCCTCTATCCCTCAGGAGTCACACCAGCCTCATTTATTCAAGAAACGATTGTCCTCCCCCCCCCCCCCCCCCCCCCCCCCTTAATGATATTTCAGACCATATTTGGTTGCAATATCCATTTAGGCATTAAGAGGGAATAGCATTTTAAAGCAAATTTATAGCTAAGTTCTACTTTCGAGGCCCCGAAACATCCCTACCCATATTTAGCTCAATGGCACCAGTTGAACTGCAGAAGAAGTTTAAAAAGTGTTTTTCAAGATGGCGGCCATATTGGATATCAGCCGACCCGATAAATAACCACACTTGGTCAGGATCATCTCAGGATCATTTCAGGCAAGTTTCAGCTCAATCCCACTGGTGGAACTTGAGAAGAAGTTTAAAATGTTGAAAGTTTACGGACGGCGGACGGCGCACGACGACGGACAAAGCATGATGACTATAGGTCATCCTGACCCATTGGGTCAGATGACCTACAAATATGACTTAATAAGCTTGATGGATAATATGTACAGTAATGTTAATAGTTTTAAAAATTATTTGAAAATGATCAATATGAAAACATGTATCTTAACATTGATTTTCATTTTGTATAAGTATGATTCAATAAGCAATGCAGACAAAATATAAATCCTTGTGTTTAACAAACAATTTAATACTCATGTTGACATGTACAAAGAAAAAAAAGGGAAAACCCCCAGATAGTAATTAGCTGTCAAATATTCATATTGCAGACTATTACCATGAACTTCATATCGTAAAAATATTATACACCGTTTACCTTACATAGGCACCATAAACTTTAGCATCTATCTTGGCACCCACATTTCCATAAATACATTTCATTGCACAGGATGGCATTCTCTAAACTGTTGATGAATGCCACTATTAATTGTGCTGCTGAAGAATTGTTCCAAGAACAAATGAGATAATTGGATTGTAACATATATCAGGGAGAGGAATCGCTAAGCGTGGTAGAATATCGTATTAAACCAGCACTGTGATACAGTATTGTACTTTGTTTCTGCTGCACAATATTATTGGAGACACAACATTGCTTATAAGTAGAAAATTGGGTGCAATTCTAATGATAACTCCCGTTGGTATATGTAGTATATAGAGTCCTCACTAATATGTCATCAATTAATTACACTGGAAACAACACGACAGAATCCAACTTATAGAGGATTTATTCAGGCATGGTGTCGACATGTTTTGGCTCAAAAGATGAGCCGTTATCAAAACAACCCAATCAATTGTGACATCATCGAGACCTGTGTAAACAACATTAGTGACAATTAGTACAAATAATAATCACGTAATGTAAACATAAGCATTGGCTAAAGAAATTACTGACAGTTTGATCAAGAACCATGTTGTAGAAATTATCTCTAAAATGTACATTGATATTGTGAGTACGATGAATTTTGACCAGGTAATTAAAAATGGAAAATGTTAATAATGTGTTTGATATTACTTTAATTAGTGAAAGAGATAATCGGTAGATGATTAGCTGTCAAATATTCATATTGCAGACTAGTACCATGAACTTCATATCGTAAAAATATTATACACCGTTTATAGTCATAGTGGAGAGAGAAGGTGGTCTCTTAACGAGGTGGTCTCTTAACGAGGTGGTCTCTTAATACAGGTTCAGTTCACAATGAAATCACTACCAAGGGAAACATTAAAAGTGGTATCATAACACAAGTGGTCTCCTTTTAAAGGTGGTCTCATGAGCAGGTTTGCCTGTATATAATGTTTAATATTTATCATAGCAACTTAATTCATAAAGTGTTGCATAGAATTTTTACTTTTGCAACTTTGTTTCTGGACGAAGGCACAGAGTTTGAATGTCTCACAACCCTGTTATAGTCAGTAGTTCTAATTAACTGTATCCAAATGGTGATGAATAGAGTGTTATGTCTCTGACAATTTCAATATATGAGAAGATTTTACAGTATCACATCCATTGTTCTCTTGTTGTTTGTTTCGACATAATCAAGTATTAAGACATTCTAGATTTATAAAAGTGTCTCTTCATAAAAGACGTAATTACTTTTAAAACAATAAAAAAATAGTTTCCTGACATTTCAGAAAATGTGTGGACCCCAGTTTGTAATTATACTAATGTTTAGTTTCATGGATCAAGATCCAATTAATTAATGATTTCTGAGAGCAACACTGAATAACACTGAATGTGTGTCGCAGATAAAGTGATTTATATGACTACAGGTTCTTAGGATTCCCATCTCATCATTCTGTGCAGAAGCAATTATAAGCTTCTGCATCAATTGTTTTGTACTTGAACAAGAAACATCGGGTCAGAGTCATAAATATAATCCCAGGAATGCTACAAATGACATTGTACAAACTAATCTCTACCAAAAATTCTCTCAACTGTACACCTGGGAGTTTTGGAGACACACATTTCCCCTATCAATGTCAAACCAAGGTTTCATTTTTAACAGCATACCTTATCATTAGAATGACTGGAGGTGGCTGGCTTTGGGGATGTGACAAGTCTATGGACAAATAGAGAAGGACAGAGGACATTGTCTGGCTGCACCAACTGACCCCGATAGCTGGTCAGGTGACAGACTCATCCAAGAAAAGCAACTGAATTTCACACAACTGTCTTGCCCATTTTCATATCCCCATCTGATGAGCTGTCCATAATAAAAAAAGAAGAAGGGGGGATTGGACACTTATTATAAATACAATAGCATACTTGCCAACCTTTTGAAATTTTCATGTGGCAGAATCTGCGTTCTTAAAATTAAAAACATAAATAAAATGTGTATATATATTCCCTAGCATCAAAAGAACCCTTTAGTATGATATATTTTAAGTTGTTCTTTCAGATAAAATCATCAGATCTTAGAAAATAGGAATAGTTAGCAAATTCACTGGTTGAAAATGCTCAATTTTATGGGCCCAAAATAGGAGTCTTCCTCCTAAATAGGGAGACCTTCAATATCAACAAGAGGCCAATAGGGCCTGTATCCCTATTTCCTTTTGAAAAGGCTGAAATGTTTCAGGTAGTTTAAACCCAAAGTTATCATTTCTAATTGATTATTATCAAATAAAAACACTTGCTAAGGGATATAAGGAGGAATTGTCTGTAGAAGATGTAAATAGCGATTAAATTCAAGTTTGAATTTAGAATATTTAGAATAGGGTTTTCTTTATATTTCCTGGCACTATTGAACATGTTTAATGTTTTGGGATAAGAGTTTGGAATTTTGGTGTGACATTTTATGTATACCCTCGAAAACACGAATACAATAATAAATGACAGAGATGTATTCCCCCATAAATATTTGGCATACTACAAATGTATATATTTTAGAGGTGGTCTTATTTTAGCGTTTTTCATGCTTTAAATATTGTACTAATTGAAGTTCTTGTATATTGTTCTCAATTGCACCAATTAAAAAAATATACCAACCTATTAAAATTTGATAATGCACTAAAATTGAGAGTGCTAAAATAAGAATCACAGTTTTTCAGTAACTACCACTGTGCATAATAATTTCAATTAGTCAGTATATATTATATATGTCAGTCAAAGTTTACTTTCTGAAAACTTGAATAATAGTGAATTTTTAGAGTAAGGTTTTATATCCAGCCACTATTAATCCAAATATACCACTATCCAGCCACTACTAATCTGGTTGTTTCACTATCCAGCCACCACTAATCTGGTTGTTTCACTATCCAGCCACCACTAATCTGGTTGTCTCACTATCCACTCACCACTAATCTGGTTGTCCCCCTATCCAGTCACCACTAATCTGGTTGTCTCAATACCCAGTCACCATTAATCTGGTTGTCCCACTATCCAGTCACCACTAATCTGGTTGTCCCACTATCCAGTCACCGCTAATCTGGTTGTCTCACTACCCAGTCACCATTAATCTGGTTGTCCCACTATCCAGTCACCACTAATCTGGTTGTCTCACTACCCAGTCACCATTAATCTGGTTGTCCCACTATCCAGTAACCACTAATCTGGTTGTCCCATTATCCAGTCACCACTAATCTGCTTGTCTCACTATCAAGCCATCACTAATCTGCTTGTCTCACTACCAGCTACCCCAAATCTGGTTGTCCCATTATCCAGTCACCATTAATATGCTTGTCTCACTATCAAGTCACCATTTATCTGGTTGTCCCACTATCTAGCCACAACTAATATGCTTGTCTCACTATCCAGCCACCACTAATCTGGTTGTCTCATATTCCAGTCAACACTAATCTGGTTGTCTCATTATCCAGACACCACTAATCTAGTTGTCTTATTATCCAGCCAACACTAATCCAGTCATCTCACCATCCAGTCACCACTAATCTGGTCATCTCATTATCCAGCCAACACTAATCTGGTCATCTCATTATCCAGTCGACACTAATCTGGTTGTCTTACTATCCAGTCACCATTAATCTGGTTGTCTCATTATCCAGCCAACACTAATCCAGTCATTTCACCCTCCAGTCACCACTAATCTGGTTATCTCATTATCCAGCCACCACTAATCTATTTGTCTTCTTATATAATAGTAATAATATACAACATTTGATATAGTGCCCTATCTAGCTATCTGCTAATATTAGCAACTCTTAAGCGTTTTACAGTATCCAGCCAACACTAATCCAGTCATCTCACCATCCAGTCACCACTAATCTGGTCATCTCATTATCCAGCCAACTCTAATCTGGTTGTCACACTATCCAGTCACCACTAATCTTGTCATATCACCATC
This sequence comes from Mizuhopecten yessoensis, assembly GCF_002113885.1. NCBI lineage: Eukaryota > Metazoa > Mollusca > Bivalvia > Pectinida > Pectinidae > Mizuhopecten > Mizuhopecten yessoensis. The sequence goes on from NW_018404210.1 coordinate 18,588, forward strand.
CAGCAACCACTAATCTGGTTGTCTCACTACCCATCTACCACTAATCTGGTTGTCCCACTTTCAAACCACCACTAATCTGGCTGTCCCACTATCTATCTACCACTTATCTGGTTGTCCAACTTTCAAACCACCACTAATCTGGCTGTCCCACTATCCAGCCACCACTTATGTGGATGTTTCACTATCCAGCTACCACTAATCTGATTGTTCCAATATAAGCCACCACTAATCTGGTTGTCCCACTATCCAGCCACCACTAATATGGTTGTCCCAGTATCATGCCATCACTAATTTCGTTTTTATACCATCCAGCCACCTCTAATATTGTTTTTATTCCATCCAGCCACCACTAATCTTGTTTTTATACCATCAAGCCACACCTAATCTGGTTGTCTCTCAATCCAGCAATCACTAACCTGGTTGTCCCACTGCCCAGCCACCACTTATGTGGATGTTTCACTATCCAGCTACCACTAATCTGATTGTCCCACTATCCAGTCACCATGAATCTGGTTGTCCCACTATCCAGTCAACTTGAATCTGGTTGTCCCACTATCCAGCCACCACTAATCTGGTTGTCCCACTATCCAGTCACCATCAATCTGGTTGTCCCACTATCCAGACATCACTAATCTGGTTGTCCCACTATCCAGACATCAATAATCTGGTTGTCCCAGTATCAAGCCATCACTAATTTCGTTTTTATACCATCCAGCCACCATCAATCTGCTTGTCTCACAATCCAGCAACCACTAATCTGGTTGTCTCTCAATCCAGCAATCACTAATCTGGTTGTCCCACTGTCCAGCCACCACTTATCCGGTTGTCTTACTTTCAAGCCTCCACTAATCTGGTTGTCCCACTATCCAGTCACCATTAATCTGGTTGTCCCACTATCCAGTCACCACTAATCTGGTTGTCCCACTATCCAGTCACCATCAATCTGGTTGTCCCACTATCCAGCCATCATTAATATTGTTTTTATACCATCCAGCCACCACTAATCTGGTTGTCCCACTATCCAGTCACCATTAATCTGGTTGTCCCACTATCCAGTCACCACTAATCTGGTTGTCCCACTATCCAGTCACCAATAATCTGGTTGTCCCACTATCCAGCCATCATTAATATTGGTTTTTTTTACCATCCAGCCACCAGTAATATTGTTTTTATACCATCCAGTCACCACTAATCTGGTTGTCTCAATATCCATCTACCACTAATCTAGTGTCCCACTATCCAGCCACCACTAACATTGGTTTTTTACCATCCAGCCACCATCATTCTGCTTGTCTCACAATACAGCCACCACTTATATTGTTTTTATACCATCCAGCCACCACGTGCATTAATCTGGTTGTCTAAATATCCATCTACCACTAATCTGGTTGTCCCACTATCCAGCCACCACTAATATTGTTTTTATACCATCCAGCCACCATGTGCACTAATCTGGTTGTCTCAATATCTATCTATCACTAATCTAGTGTCCCAATATCCAGCCACCACTAACATTGTTTTTATACCATCCAGCCACCACTAATCTGGTTGTCCCACTATCCAGTCACCGTTAATCTGGTTGTCCCACTATCCAGTCACCCCTAATCTGGTTGTCCCACTATCCAGTCACCGTTAATCTGGTTGTCCCACTATCCAGTCACCACTAATCTGGTTGTCCCACTATCCAGCCACCACTAACATTGTTTTTATACCATCCAGTCACCATCAATCTGGTTGTCTCACAATCCAGCAACCACTAATCTGGTTGTCTCACAATCCAGCAACCACTAATCTGGTTGTCCCACTGTCCAGCCACCACTTATCCGGTTGTCTTACTTTCAAGCCTCCACTAATCTGGGTGTCTCACAATCCAGCAACCCCTAATCTGGTTGTCCCACAATCCAGTCACCATTAATCTGGTTGTCCCACTATCCAGTCACCACTAATCTGGTTGTCCCACTATCCAGTCACCATCAATCTGGATGTCCCACTATCCAGCCATCATTAATATTGTTTTTATACCATCCAGCCACCAATAATCTGGTTGTCCCACTATCCAGTCACCATTAATCTGGTTGTCCCACTATCCAGTCACCACTAATCTGGTTGTCCCACTATCCAGTCACCATTAATCTGGTTGTCCCACTATCCAGTCACCACTAATCTGGTTGTCCCACTATCCAGTCACCATTAATCTGGTTGTCCCACTATCCAGCCACCACTAATCTGGTTGTCCCACTATCCAGCCACCATTAATCTGGTTGTCCCACTATCCAGTCACCACTAATCTGGTTGTCCCACTATCCAGTCACCATTAATATTGTTTTTTTTACCATCCAGCCACCAGTAATATTGTTTTTATACCATCCAGCCACCACTAATCTGGTTGTCGTAATACCCATCTACCACTCATCTAGTGTCCCACTATCCAGCCACCACTAATATTGTTTTTATACCATCCAGCCACCACTAATCTGGTTGTCGTTATACCCATCTACCACTAATCTAGTGTCCCACTATCCAGCCACCACTAACAGTGGTTTTTTACCATCCAGCGACCACTAATCTGGTTGTCTCAATACCCACCTACCACTAATCTAGTGTCCCACCATCCAGTCACTACAAACATTGTTTTTTTACCATCCAGCCACCACTAATTTGGTTGTCTCAATATCCATCTACCACTAATCTAGTGTCCCACTATCCAGTCACTACAAACATTGTTTTTTTACCATCCAGCCACCACTAATCTGGTTGTCTCTATCACTAATCTAGTGTCCCACTATCCAGCCACCACAAACATTGTTTTTTTACCATCCAGCCACCACTAATCTGGTTGTCTCTATCACTAATCTAGTGTCCCACTATCCAGCCACCACCAACATTGGTTTTTTACCATCCAGCCACCATCATTCTGCTTGTCTCACAATACAGCCACCACTTATATTGTTTTTATACCATCCAGCCACCACGTGCACTAATCTGGTTGTCTCAATATCTATCTATCACTACTAATATTGTTTTTATATCATCCAGCCACCACTAATCTGGTTGTCCCACTATCCAGTCACTATTAATCTGGTTGTCCCACTATCCAGCCACCACTAATATTGTTTTTATATCATCCAGCCACCACTAATCTGGTTGTCCCACTATCCAGTCACCATTAAACTGGTTGTCCCACTATCCAGTCACTACTAATCTGGTTGTCCCACTATCTCTGGTTGTCCCACTATCCAGTCACCATGAATCTGGTTGTCCCACTATCCAGTCACCATGAATCTGGTTGTCCCACTATCCAGTCACCATTAATCTGGTTGTCCCACTATCCAGTCACCACTAATCTGGTCGTCCTACTATCCAGCCACCACTAACATTGTTTTTATACCATCCAGTGGTTGTCCAGATACCACTAATCTAGTGTCCCACTATCCAGCCACCACTAACATTAGTTTTTTTACCATCCAGCCACCATCATTCTGCTTGTCTCACAATAAAGCCACCACTTATATTGTTTTTATACCATCCAGCCACCACGTGCACTAATCTGGTTGTCTCAATATCTATCTATCATTAATCTAGTGTCCCACTATCCAGCCACCACTAACATTGTCTTTATACCATCCAGCCACCACTAATCTGGTTGTTTCACTATCCAGTCACCATTAATCTGGTTGTCCCACTATCTAGTCACCACTAATCTGGTTGTCCCACTATCCAGTCACTATTAATCTGGTTGTCCCACTATCCAGCCACCACTAACCTTGTTTTTATACCATCCAGTCACCACTAATCTGGTTGTTTCACTATCCAGTCACCATTAATCTGGTTGTCCCACTATCTAGTCACCACTAATCTGGTTGTCCCACTATCCAGTCCCCATTAATCTGGTTGTCCCACTATCCAGCCACCACTAACATTGTTTTTTTACCATCCAGTCACCACTAATCTGGTTGTTTCACTATCCAGTCACCATTAATCTGGTTGTCCCACTATCTAGTCACCACTAATCTGGTTGTCCCACTATCCAGTCCCCATTAATCTGGTTGTCCCACTATCCAGTCACCATTAATCTGGTTGTCCCACTATCCAGCCACCACTAATATTGTTTTATACCATCCAGCCACCACTAATCTGGTTGTCCCACTATCCAGTCACTATTAATCTGGTTGTCCCACTATCCAGTCCCCATTACTTTGGTTGTCCCACTATCCAGTCACCATGAATCTGGTTGTCCCACTATCCAGTCACCATGAATCTGGTTGTCCCACTATCCAGCCACCACTAATATTGTTTTATACCATCCAGCCACCACTAATCTGGTTGTTTCACTATCCAGTCACCATTAATCTGGTTGTCCCACTATCCAGTCACCACTAATCTGGTTGTCCCACTATCCAGTCACCATAAATCTGGTTGTCCCACTATCCAGTCACCATAGATCTGGTTGTCCCACTATCCAGTCACTATTAATCTGGTTGTCCCACTATCCAGTCACCATGACTTTGGTTGTCCCACTATCCAGTCACCATGAATCTGGTTGTCCCACTATCCAGTCACCATCAATCTGGTTGTTCCACTATCCAGACATCACTAATCTGGTTGTCCCACTATCCAGCCATCACTAATTACGTTTTTGTACCATCCAGCCACCATCAATTAGCTTGTCTCACAATCCAGATACCACTAATCTTGTTGTCCCACTGTCCAGCCACCACTTATCTGGTTGTCTTACTTTCAAGCCTCCACTAATCTGGTTGTCCCACTATCCAGTCACCATTAATCCGGTTGTCCCACTATCCAGTCACCACTAATCTGGTTGTCCCATTATCCAGTCACCATGAATCTGGTTGTCCCACTATCCAGTCACCACTAATCTGGTTGTCCCACTATCTAGCCAACCCAAATCTGGTTGTCCCACTGTCAAGCCAACACTTATCTGGCTGTCTTACTTTCAAGCCTCCACTAATCTGGTTGTCTCACTATCCAGTCACCACTAATCTGGTCGTCCCACTATCCAGCCACCACTAATATTGTTTTTATACCATCCAGCCACCACGTGCACTAATCTGGTTGTCTCAATATCTATCTATCACTAATCTAGTGTCCCACTATCCAGCCACCACTAACATTGTTTTTATACCATCCAGCCACCACTAATCTGGTTGTCCCACTATCCAGTCACCACTAATCTGGTTGTCCCACTATCCAGCCATCACTAATTTCGTTTTTATACCATCCAGACACCATCAATCTGCTTGTCTCACAATCCAGATACCACTGATCTGGTTGTCTCACAATCCAGCAACCACTAATCTGGTTGTCCCACTGTCCAGCCACCACTAATCTGGTTGTCTAACTTTCAAGCTTCCACTAATCTGGTTGTCCCACTATCCAGTCACCATTAATCTGGTTGTCCCACTATCCAGTCACCACTAATCTGGTTGTCCCACTATCCAGCCATCATTAATATTGTTTTTATACCATTTAGCCACAACTAATCTGGTTGTCCCACTATCCAGCCATCACTAATATTGTTTTTATACCATCTATCCACCACTAATCTGGTTGTCCCACTGTCCAGCCACCACTTATCTGATGTCTTACTTTCAAACCATCACTAATCTGGCTGTCAAACTATCCAGCCATCACTAATATTGTTTTTATACCATCCAGCCACCACGTGCACTAATCTGGTTGTCTCAATATCCATCTACCACTAATCTAGTGTCCCACTATCCAGCCACCACTAACATTGTTTTTATACCATCCAGCCACCACTAATCTGGTTGTCCCACTATCAAGTCACCATTAATCTGGTTGTCCCACTATCAGGTCACCATTAATCTGGTTGTCCCACTATCTAGTCACCACAAATCTGGTTGTCCCACTATCTATTCACCACTAATCATGTTGTCCCACTATCCAGCCACCACTAATATTGTTTTTATACCATCCAGCCACCACTAATCTGGTTGTCCCACTATCCAGTCACCACTAATATTGTTTTATACCATCCAGTCACCACTAATCTGGTTGTCCCACTATCCAGCTATCACTAATATTGTTTTTATACGATCTAGCCACCACTTATCTGGTTGTCTCACTATCCAGTCACCACTAATCTGGTTGTCCCACTATCCAGCCACCACTAATATTGTTTTATACCATCCAGCCACCACTAATCTGGTTGTCCCACTATCCAGCTATCACTAAAATTGTTTTTATACATCTAGCCACCACTAATCTGGTTGTCCCACTGTCCAGCCACCATTTATCTGGTTGTCTTACTTTCAAGCCACCACTAATCTGGTTGTCTCACTATCCATCTACCACTAATCTGGTTGTCTCACTATCCAGCCACCACTAATCTGCTTGTCTCACTATCCAGTCATCACTTATCTGGTTGTCCCACTATCTAGCCACCACTAATATTGTTTTTATACCATCCAGCCACCACTAATCTGGTTGCCCCACTATCCAGCCACCACTTATCTGGTTGTCCCACTATCCAGCTATCACTAATATTGTTTTTATTGCGTCCAGTAGACTAACTTGCTTTCATAGATTTATCATTCACCGCTGTGGTCAACTGACTGTCCCACTATCCAGCTATCACTAATATTGTTTTTATACGATCTAGCCATCACTAAGCTGGTTGTACGTCCCACTATCCAGCCACCACTTATCTGGTTGTCCCACTATCCAGTCACCACTAATCTGGTTGTCTCACTATCCAGTCACCACTAATCTGGTTGTCTCACTATCCAATCACCACTAATCTGGTTGTCCCACTATCCAGCCACCACTAATCTGGTTGTCTCATTATCCAATCACCACTAATCTGGTTGTCCCACTATCCAGCCACCACTAATCTGGTTGTCTCACTATCCAGCCACCACTAATATGGTTTTCTCACTATCCAGCCACCACTAATTTGGTTGTCTTACTGCCCAGCCACCACTAAATTTCCATTGTAATCATTTGCCAAAATATGTTTGTACAGGATGTGCCATAATATTGTTATTCTAATATATCTTGGGTTAAGCAGAGTTATGAATTAATTTTAAAGAAAGATTGTTAAAACTGAGCTAAAATTAACGTACTAAAGCTTGTGTGGTTCGACCTCTATCAAATAATTTCCAAAATTTTTAAATCTGATGCTCACTTTTCCTTTATAGTACCAAACCATTTTTCACAATTATTAACAAGTTTCTAGGAATACAATATCTTGCAGTTGTGATACATTGTAATATTTACACACAGAACTAGGAATGAATACTCCAAACAATTTTCATACTCCACTATAGCAATATGTTCTCCTAGCTCTGTCCTGTTTTAGAAGCACTTATACCTGGCATGCAACTCAATCACTACACAAGAATAGTTGTCGCTTTCCTGTACACTAACAAAACAAAGTTAATAAAGAAATAACATATGTAAACTTAATTTCCATTATTATCACAAGACAAAATATAGTTCTACCAGATTTATTGAATAAATGGCAAATGTCTGCTTTGTGTCCCAATTGAGGTTCTGGGACACTTTGTAGCAAATCATGTTTATACGTCCAGTAGACTGACTTGGTTTTATAGATTTATCATTCACCGCTGTGGTCAACTGACTTCCATGTTTATGCGTCCAGTAGACTAACTTGCTTTCATAGATTTATCATTCACCGCTGTGGTCAACTGACTTCCATGTTTATGCGTCCAGTAGACTAACTTGCTTTCATAGATTTATCATTCACCGCTGTGGTCAACTGACTTCCATGTTTATACGTCCAGTAGACTGACTTGCTTTCATAGATTTATCATTCACTGCTGTGGTCAACTGACTTCCATGTTTATATACGTCCAGTAGACTGACTTGCTTTCATAGACTTATCATTCACCGCTGTGGTCAACTGACTTCCATGTTTATCAATGTCAATCTGAAGCTTCAGAGTACTATCTAAAGGTATTGTCTTGGCCAGTAGTGTATCGCTCTTTTTGACCTGTGCTGGGTATAGCAATTGTTACATTGGCGAACACAAGACATTGGATATGTACAGCACACGAAGTTGGTCTTTGCTAGTGTGTCAGCAGACACTATTGGACACAAGACGCAGCACGTATATATAGTGATCCTTGAGTTTTCCTTACGATAGAGTATTAACAGCGTCAGTGTGAAAAGTAACGCACAAATCATTATTTCTTTCATTGTTGTAAAAGGTGTATAGGGCTCATGCTACAGATGGAATGAATGCTTCATCTTTGTGAATAAATATAGTAATGATTTAATTCTAATTTGAAAAAATTGTGTGATATTCCTAGGCAGCGTTACATTTGTGTAAGAATAAAAAAAACTTACCCCCAGGTTTTTCCAATACCCAGGCAATTTGTTACACAATAAATGTATGAACAAGTTTGGTGAAAATAATTCCTACCGACTTAGAAGTCATACATTGTTGGATACTAAATGCAATTTAATTGAAACATAGTGTGAATACTGTATATTTTAGACCCATTTTTATTTACTAAAATCAAATACAATGTCATGTAATTTAGATAAAGACTAGAAAGCAAAACTAACCTTTTTCTCTCGGCAGCATGTGACCAGTTTGTCTGATGTACAGCAGAAATTTGATACACATACACAAAGTGTCCAACCTCCAATGACCAGAAATGTGTTTTCTACTTCCTGTGAAATTACATAAGATGAAGTGCATGCATTCAGTAAAACTTCGGAAACAGAAAAAACATTTGTTTAACAAACTCTGACTTAAAGTATGTGGCAGACTTGAGAAAAAGATGTCTGTCAGATGTCCAGTTACAAACAACTCTGTGTGTGAGTGACCAGGAGGCTAACAAACAGGAGGAAGTGCAACAGGGGACCTCACCCATTATCTTAGTCAGACCATTGAACAGACCACTTACTGACAATGGATATATATTTCATTTCAAACAATTACAATTAGGGATTTGGTTTGTAGTCTACTTGTGGGTACAGTACCAAGCCTACTTAAGTGTGGCAGACCTACTTGACCCAATAATTGCTTTATGTTCAGTAGCTACAAAACTTATGTATGCTGAGAGTGGGCTAGTGTGACAGGGAAAACTGAAGGTGACAGAAAAAATAAGGGAAATGCGGAGGAAAGTGGAGATAGGAGGTGACAAAGGAAAGTAGAGATAAGAAGTGACAGAGGAAAGTGAAGACAAAAAGTGACAAAGGAAAGTGGAGACAGAAAGTGACAAAGGAAAGTG
>NW_018404210.1:29948-39730 GCF_002113885.1 Mizuhopecten yessoensis
GGAAGTGGAGATAGGATGTAACAGACGAAAGTGGAGATAGGAGGTGACAGAGGAAAGTGGAGATAGGATGTGACAGAGGAAAGTGGAGATAGGAGGTGACTGAGGAAAGTGGAGATAGGAGATGACAGAGGAAAGTTGAGAAAGGAGATGACAGAGGAAAGTGGAGATAGGAGATGACAGAGGAAAGTGGAGATAGGGTATGACAGAGGAAAGTGGAGATAAGAGGTGACAGAGGAAAGGGGAGTGGAGATAGGATGTAACAGACGAAAGTGGAGGTAGGAGGTGACAGAGGAAACGGAAGTGGAGATAGGAGGAGACAGAGGAAAGTGGAGATAGGAAGTGACAGAGGAAAGTGGAGATATGAGGTGACAGAGGAAAGTGGAGATAGGAGATTAAAGAGGAAAGTGGAGATAGGAGGTGACAGAGGAAACGGAAGCGGAGATAGGAGGTGACAGAGGAAAGTGGAGATAGGATGTGACAGAGGAAAGTGGAGATAGGAGGTGACGGGGTCAAGTGGAGATAGGAGATGACAGAGGAAAGTGGAGAAAGGAGATGACAGAGGAAAGTGGAGATAGGAGGTGACAGTGGAAAGTGGAGATAGGAGGTGACAGAGGAAAGTAGAGATAGGAGGTGACAGAGGAAACGGAAGTGGAGATAGGAGGTGACAGAGGAAAGTAGAGATAGGGGGTGATAGAGGAAAGTGGAGATAGGGGGTGACAGAGGAAAGTGGAGATAGGAGAAGACAGAGATAAGTGGAGATGAGTAGATCGAGGTGACAGAGAAAAGTGTGGAAACATACAGGTGACAGAGCTGAACAAGAAACTCCCCAAAAGTAACCAATTCATATAGAAGCCACCAATTCTGCTGCCCATAGCACGGTTGTGCATTTTGGATATGTTTTGATTTTCAGGAAAGGAACATTAACTTCTCAATTAATTAAATCTTGAGACAAATTATCTCCCCTTAACTATGGATATTGTGCGAATTACATATACATGTAGTTAAATCAGAACAAATCACAGTAAAATTACCGGTTATGAATACTTCGGTTTTTATTTACTACAAAAACGGACCCGTTTTGTAACCAATTAGAAAAAATAGCTCCTTCCTTAATCAAAATGATTTTTATCTTTTCCTAAACGTTGATGTTAAGCTTTTGCGTGATCAAGATTATTTACATCCAATGCAAGATGGCGTCAGGTGTAGCAGTGAAGACGAAACGGAAAGGAAAAGGTATCGGTTTTGGCTTGTTTAATGTTTGTTGTTCGTATAATGACATTACATTTAAATCTTATTTATCATATCTCACTAATATCATAACAAAATCATCGGTATACGGATATAAATGTGTCTGAACCGGTAAATGTTTTTAGGCTAAACACTTACAGTGTTACTGGCCTAGAACAATCTCTCGGAGGAAACTGTCGTTAAAACACTAAATGAGAGCAAGTCCTACCTAAACACACTGTGGAGGAATCACACCCGGAAGTTCTGCCCTTCCTTTTATTCTGACTGAATCCCATGGGATTTCTTGCAACAGTATAATTTTAATACAACACATGGAAATATCTTCCGCACGTTATGTATTTCCGCACAGCAATTTTATCAAGCTGTATCCCGTTACTTCGTGACATGTTTGACAGTACACAAGGATATTTTAGACGTCTGGCCATCGTCTGTAAACTGATTTTTTTTAACGGAAATGCGTTCGGAATATATTTGTAAGAATTTATAACTGATTAAATAATGCACAGTATTGGACAGTATTTCTTAATACATGTACAATTTAAACCTTGCTCAAAATGAACCCATACCTGAAAAAACAGGGGTAACTTGAATTGTTTTCTGAGTTAAAAGATTAAGTTAAAGAAATTTTACTTTTATGATATATAAGAAAATACTATTTTTGTCAATTCTGCAAACATTCATATACATATCTGATAACTCTGTGTTATTTTGTACATCAAGGCGAGATGTACATGTGCACCTCTACGTCTGCCAGAAAGACAGCTCCAGCCAAAGTCTAGTAGTATATGTCACCACTCCAGCTAAGGTCTAGTAGCAATGTCACCACTCCAGCCAAGGTCTAGTAGTATGTCACCAACACCTAGAGGTACACCTGTTGGTGATATCGTACAGTCCTTCTTTGCACCATTTCTAATTTGTTTATGTTATATTTATATATATATATTAGATGGGGTTCCAAGACAGGTATGAGTATTCATGTGACGGACATATGAGCGATTTATGAGCTTGTTCTTTAATTCTCCTGGCATTTATTTTTACGTTTCTTTTCAGGAAGGCTAGTATATAAGCTTTCCAGTGATGTTGTTAATATTGGACTCCCTTTCCGTGTGATGTTGTTTATATAGGACTCCCTTTCCCTGTGATGTTGTTTATATAGGACTCCCTTTCCCTAAGATGTTGTTTATATAGGACTCCCTTTCCATGTGATGTTGTTTATATAGGACTTCCTTTCCCTAAGATGTTGTTTATATAGGACTCACTTTCCCTGTGATGTTGTTTAAATAGGACTCACTTTCCCTGTGGTGTTGTATATATAGGACTCCCTTTCCATGTGATGTTGTTTATATAGGACTCCCTTTCCCTGTGATGTTGTATATATAGGACTCCCTTTCCCCATGAAGTTGTTTATATAGGACTCACTTTACCTGTGATGTTGTTTAAATAGGACTCACTTTCCCTGTGATGTTGTTTAAATAGGACTCACTTTCCCTGTGATGTTGTTTATATAGGACTCCCTTTACCCGTGATGTTGTTTATATAGGACTCCCTTTCCCAGTGATATTCTTTATATAGGACTCCCTTTACCTGTGATGTTGTTTATATTGGACTCCCTTTCCCTGTGATATTGTTAATATAGGACTCCCTTTACCCGTGATGTTGTTTATATAGGACTCACTTTCCCAGTGATGTGGTTTATATAGGACTCCCTTTACCCGTGATGTTGTTTATATTGGACTCCCTTTCCCTGTGATATTGTTAATATAGGACTCCCTTTACCTGTGATGTTGTTTATATTGGACTCCCTTTCCCAGTGATGTGGTTTATATAGGACTCCCTTTCCATGTGATGTTGTTTATATAGGACTCCCTTTTCCTGTGATGTTGTTTATATTGGACTCCCTTTCCCTGTGATGTTGTTAATATAGGACTCCCTTTCCCCGTGATGTTGTATATATTGGACTCCCTTTCCCCGTGATGTTGTTTATATAGGACTCCATTTCCCCGTGATGTTGTTTATATAGGACTCCCTTTCCCTGTGATGTTGTATATATTGGACTCCCTTTCCCTGTGGTGTTGTTTATATAGGACTCCCTTTCCCTATGATGTTGTTTATATTGGACTCCCTTTCCCTGTGATGTTGTTAATATTGGACTCCCTTTCCCCGTGATGTTGTATATATAGGACTCCCTTTCCCTGTGATGTTGTTTATATAGGACTCCCTTTCCCCCCGTGATGTTGTTTATATAGGACTCCCTTTCCCCCATGATGTTGTTTATATAGGACTCCCTTTCCCTGTGATGTTGTTTTTATTGGACTCCATTTCCCCGTGATGTTGTATATATTGGACTCCCTTTCCCCGTGATGTTGTATATATAGGACTCCCTTTCCCTGTGATGTTGTTTATATAGGACTCCATTTCCCCGTGATGTTGTATATATTGGACTCCCTTTCCCTGTGGTGTTGTTTATATAGGACTCCCTTTCCATGTGATGTTGTTTATATAGGACTCCCTTTCCATGTGATGTTGTTTATATAGGACTCCCTTTCCCCCATGATGTTGTTTATATAGGACTCCCTTTCCCCGTGATGTTGTTTTTATTGGACTCCATTTCCCCGTGATGTTGTATATATTGGACTCCCTTTCCCCGTGATGTTGTATATATAGGACTCCCTTTCCCTGTGATGTTGTTTATATAGGACTCCATTTCCCCGTGATGTTGTATATATTGGACTCCCTTTCCCTGTGGTGTTGTTTATATAGGACTCCCTTTCCATGTGATGTTGTTTATATAGGACTCCCTTTCCATGTGATGTTGTTTATATATAGGACTCACTTTCCCTGTGATGTTGTATTGCGACTCCTTTAGCTGTGTCAATCCAACATGTTGAAGAGTTTAAATTAGATACTCGGAGATTTGTTGCAACAGATCATGAGGACAGAACATTTATCTGGGTGAAAAACTGTTTTCCTTTTTCTTCCCGTATCGGATATACGGGTGCCCTATAGAAATCACTCTGTCAGTGTGTCTGTCTGTCCACAAATTATGTTCCTGGCTGATAACTTTGGTATTTAGTGACAGATGTACATGAAACTTAGTCAAGATGTTCAGTTCACAAAAATACACATTGAGATAAAAAGTCAAAGGTCAAAGGTCAAGGTCAAATTTTACATCTTTTCACAGATGAACATTTTGTTATGACATTATGGAGCAAAGTTGATCAGAATTAAACAAGGAGTCAACTGACCAAAGGTCAAGGTCATCGGGTCAAGGTCAAATTTTGTACCTTTTCACTGGTAAACAAAATTTCGCTATGACATTATGAAGCAAAGTTGTTCGGAATTAAACAAAGAGACACACTGAGGTAAAAAGTCAAGGTCAAAGGTCAAGGTTATTAGATTCAACGGTCAAGGTCAGTTTTGCATCTTTTCACTGATGAACATTTTGTTATGACATGATGAAGCAAAGTTGATCAGAATTTAACAAGGATTCAATTGACTAAAGGTCAAGGTCATTAGGTCAAAGGTCAAGGTTAAATTTTGTACCTTTTCCCTGATGAACATTTTGTTATGACATTATCAAGCAATGTTGTTCAGAACTTAACAGAGTCAACTGACCTTAGGTCCAGGTTACGGGGTCCAAAGGGTCAAGGTCAAGTTTTGTAATTTTCACTGATGAACATTTTGTTATGATATCAAGGAGCAAAGTTGGTCGGAATTAAAGAATAAGACAACTGACCAAAGATCAGGGTCACTGGGTAAATGGTCAAGATCATTTGTGTCCAAAGGTCAAAGACAAAGTGGATCTCTGACTTTGACCCTGGCTCTTGATGGAGGAGGTATATAAGGTGAAGTAAAACAAATCAAAGCTAACAAATGAGTATTGCACTGGTATTTACATTTCTGTTAGCCCAGCAAATATGGAGGTGGAAGGAAACAAGACTCACATTATAGTACATGTAAAATGAATATTTTGCTTCCTTGCAATTCTTTTTGAAGTCCAATTGTCAATGCAAGTAACAGTTAGGTACACTATGGTGTCACCTGTCAAAGGGAAATCAATGATGAGAGACCAACAGGGCTGTCGTTTATGTATAAAAACAGAGCTCGGTGTAAGGACAGACCCCTAGGGACAACTGACTCAACCGGGACCTACTCAGACTTTCCACCCTCTAGGACGACAGATTGTGTCCTATCAGTGAGGAATCTATAAATCCAGCTGTTAACCTTCCCATCCCTTGAAATGTATTTAATTAGTAGGCCTGTGTTTACACAGCAGCAGTAGCATTCTCTTATTTTATCTCTTTGACATCACTGTCGACTTTTAAGACATGAGACATAGGTACATCTTCAGTTAATGGCCTACACAAGAGAATCTCGAGAGCAACACTTGATAAACTGGAAAATCTTGTTATGTGGTCTATATCCACATATATAGGACAAAATGTAAACAGACGAGTTATGCCTGATCATGATTATCTAGTACACATTGATAAAATGGGGAAAAAGCTGGTGAGTCATGAAATGAAAGAAAAATTGAATACTATGAAAGTGGTGTCTTCATAACAATGATATGATATGGGTGGTAGGGTGTTGCAGTGGATCGCACAGTTGTCTTTCACCAAGACGGCCAGGGTTCGATTCCCCGATCGGATGTGAAAAGGTTTGGGGTCACCTGTCCGACCACATGGGTTTTCTCCCGTTTCCTCCTACACTAAGACCACCTGTGGGCCAACAAGATCTAGAGTGATTAATATAAGTTGAAATAACTTGTTTCATAATTGCTGTAAAATAAATAAAGTTTATATTAAAAAACAAATGAAGGTGAACAATGAGTGGTCAAGTCAGAAAATAATCACTTCAGTTTCAGTCACAAGGATTCATGTCCTTACCTACATGTATAGAGGTTAGTGTTAGTTTTGCTATTACAGTGACATTCATACTTCGTCCGTTAACATTTTACATTTTCAACTTAAGCTGAAATACTGGCAAAGGGATTTCATTAATATTTCATGGGAAGGTTACTGATATCTCCCTGACCAATTTCAAGTGTTCGGGTCGATCAGAAATCCAATATGGCCGCCATTTTGAAAAACTATTTCAAACTTACAGTCAAGTTCTGCTGGGCCGATTGAACTGAAACCTGGTAGGAATGATCAACTCATTATCCTGACAAAGTGTTGTTATTTTTCGGGTCGATCAGAAATCCAATATGGCCGACACGGCCGCCATTTTGAAAAACTATTTCAAACTTAAAGTCAAGTTCTACTGGGCCGATTGAACTGAAACTTTGTAGGAATGATCGACTCATGGTCCTGACAAAGTGTTGTTATTTTTCGGGTTGATCAGAAATCGAATATGGCCACCGCGGCCGCCATTTTGAAAAAAGTATTTCAAACTTAAAAACAAGTTCTAATAGGCCGATTTAACTGAAACTCCGTCTAGGAATGATCAGCTCATGGTCCTGACAAACTTAAGTTAACGTTATACTTAACTATTTTGTACTCAAATTGGTACATATTTCAACAACAAAAATAAATACTGTAGGACTCAGGTGACCGTTTAGGCCCATGGGCCTCTTGTTTCATGAATGAGACATCACCTGGATTCCATTTGAACGAGAGAATTCCGCTGATTTCAAAGGTTCAATATGAGGATGATGAAATTGGAGTCTGCTTCTGAAATAGATAAACAATTTGATGCTTTCAGACAATGTGACAGCATACAGTGAGCTGGCCATGCGAGGGAATGCCTTTGTACTGGAGTACTGTAGGACTTCCATGTCTGCTCTGTCAGGAGCTGCCGCAGGTATTCTCGGACTAACCGCACTCTATGGCTTCGCATTTTACTTTGTCACATCCATTCTCTTATCAGTAAGTATATCAAGCATCCACCATATGGAAATAAAAAAGATTTGCTTTTAAAATTCTATTTTTATTTTTTTTATTTTTTTATTTTGATTGTTCAATCAAATGCTGTGTTACATCTAAAATGAATTGGAAAAGTAAATTATAGGTGAGACTAGTGGAATTTATCAATATCTGTATGTCAACTATAACATGAAACATGAAATCCAACACTCCATTTGTCTGTTCTCTGTTACAGGTTATGCTGTATTTCAAGGCAGGATCAGCTTGGCACAAATACTTTGTGAACAGACGAGGCCTTTTTATAAATGGACTTCTTGGTGGACTATTTGTATCCTTTATCAATGCTGATTAATTTCATTATTATGGTCTCTTTTGAAATAGAATTAATTCTGACAGCAAGAAAATTTTACAAGACTCATATAAATATTTGAAACAGATTAAAATTCTGTCAGGACTGATGGTCTGAAGCAATTGGACAAGGAGTAACTCTCTATCAAAGAGCAACTGTTTCACTGGGCTCATATATATATATATTGCATATTTTTTCAGGCCGCTAATTTAGTGAAAAAGCAATACCTCAACAAAATATACCAGTAATAACTTCAGAATAAATGAAGTTCATCTTATATATAATTACGGTTCATGTTTACAGTTTTTGCACCTGAAAACACACTATTAACATCCAACTTACTGGCTAGGGAGAATTTCTCTGAGCTCAGTCTGTAGAACATTAGAATAGTAGGCCAGAGGTCCTGGATTGGATTCTTAGCTGAGGAATTGAAAAAACTTCTGTTATGCATGTATTACCAAAAAGTAATATATTAAAACCTAGTTTATCTAAACTTAGATCGTTGAATACCCTAAATGTCTCAAGGAAGTTGTCCAGTCTCAGTTCTCTCAGCTATCAGTCCACAAAATCACAGGATTTAATTTCAAGGAAACACCATTGATATCATTATTAGGGCCCTATAGTAATCACTCTGTCTGTCTGTCTGTCTGTCTGTCTGTCCACAAATTTTGTTCTTGACTGATAACTTAGTATTTATTGACCGATGTACATGAAACTTGGTCAAGATGTTCAGTTCACAAAAATACACATTGAGATAAAAAGTCAAGGTCAAAGGTCAAGGTCATCAGGTTCATAGGTCAAGGTAAAATTTTACATCTTTTCACTGATAAACATTTTGTTATGACATTATGAAGCAAAGTTGATCAGAATTGAACAAGGAGTCAATTGACCAAAAGTCAATGTCATCGGGTCAAAGGTCAAGGTTCAATTTTGTATCTTTTCACTGGTAAACATTTCGCTATGACACTTTGAAGCAATGTTGCTCAGAATTAAACAAGGAGTCAATTGACCAAAGGTCAAGGTCACTGGGTCAAAGGTGAAGGTTAAATTTTGTACCTTTTCCTTGATGGAACATTTTGTTATGACATTATGAAGCAATGTTGTTCAGAACTTAACACAGAGTCAACTGACCTTAGGTCCAGGTTACGTGGTCCAAAGGGTCAAGGTCAATTTTTGTGTTTTTCACTGATAAACATTTTGTTATCATACTAAGAAGCAAATTTGGTCGGAATTAAAGAATAAGTCAACTGACCAAATATCAGGGTCACTGGGTTAATGGTCAAGGTCATTTGGGTCCAAAGGACAAAGACAAAGTGGATCTCTGACTTTGACCCTGGCTCTTAATGGAGGAGGTATATAAGGTGAAATAAAACAAATCAAAGCTAACAAATGAGTATTGAACTGGTATTTACATTTCTGTTAGCCCAGCAAATATGGAGGTAGAAGGAAACAAGACTCGCATCATAGTACATGTAAAAAGTATATTTTGCTTCCTTGCGATTCTTTTTGAAGTCCAAATGTCAAACGTCAAGCTCAGCTATATGGGCAGATTGCTTCTTGATGATTATGGGGGGGATATATTGCCACAAGATGGGGCCCTTACTGACCTGTCAGTGTTCTAGTTGAAGTTGAAAAAGACGAATGGAAGATCATGATCAATATTTTGCAAAACTGTCCAAATTTTTAGAAATTCATTCGATACATCAGCAATCCACAGCAGCACATGTATTACAATTTCCCATGACCCATAATATTCTTAATATATAACGATAAATAATAACATCTTTTTTAATACAGATCCAAAAATACACTACTATTTCAATGCTTTACATTTATCCTTAACATTATTTTTCAGACCTACATTCTGGTTTGGACGTATCCTTTGCCTGTCAATGTTAGCTGTCTTTCAGGAATGCGAAGTGGGAAGGGGTTGCAAATTGGGGCAGGAGAAACGTTGCTGCAGTATTGAACACTTGATATTGTCAGAGGAGTTTCATTAACAGGATCTTAATGATCAGTCAACTGGAACCTAGACTACATGTATATACATATCATAGTATCAAGGTAACTTGCTTGTCTACTGTGTCACACTAGTGACATCTGTTTCCCTATTTTCAGAATAATGTTACCAGATGAGGCATCATTACATACACTTGGTATGATATTCCAGTGAGATATAGAGTAGTATTCTGGGTCAGGTTTATGATATTCCAATGAGATATAGAGTATTATTCTGTGACAGGTTTATGATATTCCAGTGAGATGTAGTTTTCTGGGACAAGTATATGATATTCCAGTGGGATATAGAGTAGTATTCT
>NW_018404210.1:44282-44355 GCF_002113885.1 Mizuhopecten yessoensis
CTATTCTGGGATAGGTATATGATATTCCATTGAGATATAGAGTAGTATTCTGTGACAGGTATATGATATTCCA
>NW_018404210.1:44385-45570 GCF_002113885.1 Mizuhopecten yessoensis
TGATATTCCAGTGAGATATAGAGTAGTATTCTGTGACAGGTTTATGATATTCCAGTGAGATGTAGTATTCTCTGACAAGTATATGATATTTCATTGAGATATAGAGTAGTTTTCTGTGACAAGTATATGTTATTCCAGTGAGATATAGAGTAGTATTCTGGAATAGGTATATGATATTCCATTGAGATATAGAGTAGTATTCTGTAACAGGTATATGATATTCCAGTGAGATATAAAGTAGTATTCAGTGACAAGTATATGATATTCCACTGAGATATAGAGTAGTATTCAGTGACAAGTATATGATATTCCACTGAGATATAGAGTAGTATTCTGTAACAGGTATATGATATTCCATTGATATATAGAGTCGTATTATTTGACAGGTATATGATATTCCAGTGCGATATAGAGTAGTATTCTGTGACAGGTTTATGATATTCCAGTGGGATGTAGTTCACTGGGACAGGTATATGATATTCCATTGAGATATAAAGTAGTATTCCGTGACAGGTATATGATATTCCAGTGATATATAGAGTCGTATTATGTGACAGGTATATGATATTCCATTGAGATATAGAGTAGTATTCTTTGACAGGTATATGATATTCCTGTTAGATATAGAGTAGTATTCTTTGACAGGTATATGATATATCAGTGAGATATAGAGTAGTTTTCTGGGACAGGAATATGATATTCCAGTTAGATATAGAGCAGTATTCTGTGACAGTTATAACATATTCAAGTGAGATATAGAGGAGTATTCTGTGACAGTTATAACATATTCAAGTGAGATATAGAGTAGTATTCAGTGACAAGTATATGATATTCCAGTGGGATGTAGTTGTCTGGGACAGGTTTATGATATTCCAGTGGGATGTAGTTTTTCTGGGACAGGTATATGATATTCCAGTGGGATTTAGTTTTCTGGGACAGGTATATGATATTCCAGTGGGATGTAGTTTTCTGGGACAGGTATATGATATTCCAGTTAGATATAGAGTAGTATTCTGTGACAGTTATATCATATTCAAGTGAGATATAGAGTAGTATTCTTTGACAGGTATATGATATCCTATTGGGGTGTAGTTTTCCTGGACAGGTATATGATATTCCAGTGGGATGTAGTTTTCTGGGACAGGTTTATGATATTCCAGTGGGATGTAGTTTTCTGGGACAAGT
>NW_018404210.1:48479-50843 GCF_002113885.1 Mizuhopecten yessoensis
TTTCACATCAGGGAATCAAACACTTGGTCAGCTAGGCGACACCAGCTCCCTTTCACATCAGGGAATCAAACACTTGGTCAGCTAGGCGACACCAGCTCCCTTTCACATCAGGGAATCAAACACATGCTGTCTTTGTGAAAGGTGATGCACTGCACAACTTTACCACCATAAGGATTATACAGTGTTTTTGTGGGACACAAAAGTGGGAGTAAATTCAAGCCTAAATCATGTATTCTGAACCCTGTAACATTTTGAGGGTGAGAAACCTTTACCCTAGTACAGATGATCAAGTTCTAGCCACAGTTAACCATGCATCTTCATCAGTAGGCTCCTTCCTCCCTCCCCCCTCCCTTGGGATGGCAGAGTGCAAGAATTAGGTCACTGTGACCCTTTTGAACAAGTTTGTCCGGGACATATCTTCTATACTATTTCACCAGGAGTAACCAGGTTTGGTGCACAAGGACATCTTGGGATGGCGAGTGCAAGGAATAGGTCACTATGACCTCACTGTGACCTATACTTTGAATAGTAGGTACATCCTGACATAAGTGTACTGTTTGTTAAATACAGAAATCATTACTGGTGAGGAACTATGGATTGCCTTGCAATACTTTGCCTTGTTTTCATAATTCCACTCTCTGATCAAATTGCAATGCATTTATGTTGTATACATATATGAACATATATTACATAACTGCTGGTTAAAATTCAAAATGTTGACAAATATACTTTAATTAGAAAACCTATTAGTTTTGTGTTGAATGCTTACCAGGTTTATCCTATTTGAAAATTCAATCAGTAAATTTACATACATCATGCAGTGATCTAGATTATTAGAAATATATTTAAATATAGATTCAGAATATTTAACAATTAATATAATATAGTAGATTGTTTATGAAACAGGTACAGACCAAGTGGTCGTAATGTCGTTTCCCAGACGTTAAAGGTCTATTTTACAGGTTTATCAATCTTTAGCTTAAACAGTATTAAAGTAAATAAACTGGTAATTCTGAATAAAAAATAAATAAAAGAAGCTAGAATTTTCCAATACAGGGGAGACAACTTGAATTTAGCTTTCTCTTTGTTAATTTTAGCCAATATCTAGTGATTGGTTGCAATACGAATTGTAATACTATATATAGTAAATGATGAGCACTTACTTTCATTTGGAAGATCAGTAGGTTCCGTTCCCTAAACTACCTTAACATTGACATCAGATTTTTATATGGGATGGTTCATGTTTACTGACGAGGTGCATCACAATGACACAGGACTTCTTACTAGACAGCTGAAACCTCTACAGAACACCTGTCATCTAAGCCTGCCCTGGTCTTCTGTCCGGATATCCTTATATAGGAGGGGAGATGAAGAAATGTGTATATAAATCTACTTACAATTTTCCATGTGTACAGTAACAGTTCGCCAATGTATTGATAGTAGGTGGCTGTGTTTATCCCCGAGTGATTACTGACCACCAAACTAAGTAACTAGTAATAGGCCAATAATGACGGCCAGGTCATAGCTTCAATGCTCAAACTAGACAAACGTCAAGTGTCACACAAAACAATAAAAAGTGTGTTAATTTAGAAATTGATATCCATTTGATTAAATCGTAGCAGGCAACAAAGTTGTATTTATATATATTGAGTGGGAACGGCGTAGATGACATTTCCTAAATTATACTAGTCAGATTAATCGTATGAATGAGATACTTATCCTATTTGATTTGCACTTATATTAGTGGAAGATATGACCACAACAACTGTTTGCCTTTCTGAATGGTCGGTCTGCTTCTCCCATATCCATTGTCAGTTCTATCAGGTCCACCTTGATCAAGTGTCTGAAAGTTGTGATCCTTGGCCTCCATCTCTTGTGATTACTAAACAAATATTTATCACATATGTGTTTCAACAATCTCTACACCAGATGCTAATTAAGGTTTTCAACAAATCTATGCTCGACACTCCTCCTAGGAGATATTTGATTTCCCCAATATGTTGATGTTTTTTCCTCCCTAGTTCTTATGCGGGATTTTGGGGTGTTTTTATCATTGATCAATTTAATTAAAGACGTTTTCATGATTAACAGATAAAGGAATTTGTTTTTGATAGTAATTGTATCTTGTCTTGGTGCAATAACAGAAGAAGTATGGCAGTTATACACCGACATATGTGTCTGTAGGTGAAGGAGTAATAGTTATATACAGAAGTATAATTATGTGTGTAGGGGAAGGAGTGATAGTTATATACAGAAGTATAATTATGTGTCTGTAGGTGAAGGAGTGATAGTTATATACAGAAGTATAATTATGTGTCTGTAGGTGAAGGAGTGATAGTTATATACAGAAGTATAATTATGTGT
>NW_018404210.1:53727-56019 GCF_002113885.1 Mizuhopecten yessoensis
TATATCATCAGGGTATACATGTATTATTTGTGGTGGTTTATATCATCAGGGTATACATGTATTATTTGTGGTGGTTTATATCATCAGGGTATACATGTATTATTTGTGGTGGTTTATATCATCAGGGTATACATGTATTATTTGTAGTGTTTTATATCATCAGGGTATACATGTATTATTTGTGGTGTTGTATATCATCAGGGTATACATGTATTATTTGTGGTGGTTTATATCATCAGGGTATACATGTATTATTTGTGGTGGTTTATATCATCAGGGTATACATGTATTATTTGTGGTGGTTTATATCATCAGGGTATACATGTATTATTTGTGGTGGTTTATATCATCCTTAATTAATTGTCCACATTTATAAAACAGAAAATTGAATTCAAGGTTATTTAGTTCCTCTTTATTCGTTAATTATTATCAGTCAATTAATTCTCATGGAATATGTAAGCCTGGAATAGCAAGGTTTCAAATATTAACATTCAATAGGTGTTCCCATATACTGCATTGAATTCTATAATGACGCCTACTACTGATACAATAGGAATGCGTTAAGGGTCACACATTATATTGAAGGTCCTGGAAGATCTGTTACATGTTATTTTATATCTGTAACACAATGTCTTCATTATACCCAAGATCATGATCACTGTGGTTGAGAAATGTACTAGATATTGAATAAACAGCTATGTAAATTCAACTGATATCCTTTTATTTCTACTATCAAGTTTTGTTCCACATAGGACTGAGTAAAATTGAGTTTATATACAAAACCCCATAAATTCTATAAATGAATATTCTCAGGTTTTTGTTGTATAATGACGAGGTGTGATCCCAATGGAGTATACCTGTAACTTTTTGCAAGATTAACTTTTGCCTTTTTTTTTTTTTACCTAAGTAATTTACCAAAGCATTGAATATTAGTACATACAATATACTATGAAGAATATAGTTACTGGTATATATGAAAGGGCAAAATTAACGCAGGGCAAATATGAATTTTATCAGTGAAAGGCAAGTTTGTCTAGGAAAATGTTTCCATTAGCCAAATGATGTACAATGTAGTTACAGGTTTAGTAACAAACTCAAAGAGGCATGCGAGGACTCGTAAAAAGGAAATAAATATGGCAAATGAAATCAGAGGCATTATTTATAGGTTTACTATATGTTCTGGATTGGGAGCTTTGGCTTATGTTGAACATCAAATGTTGACTGCTTGCCAATAAAACTTTCCCAAATTTGTGACCCTTAAGGTGTTTTAATTGAAAACAGGTTTCTAGGTTACCACAGTAGGAGAAAAACAAAATCCAGATACAATTTGTTCAAGATTTTTTTTAATAAAAATTACAAACAACAACCATTACAAAAAAGCACTTGTGTAACAAAAATATATAGCATAATGATAACGAGTGTGCTGTCATCTACCTTGGTATTAAGTATGCCCATCAACTTTACTTACAAGTACGGAGACAGGGGAGAGACGAGGGAGCTATAGGTCCATTGGTGGGAGCTATAGGCCCAGTTGTGGGAGGGGGAGAGACGTGGGAGCTATAGGCCCAGTTGTGGGAGGGGGAGAGACGTGGGAGCTATAGGCCCAGTTGTGGGAGGGGGAGAGACGTGGGAGCTATAGGCCCAGTTGTGGGAGGGGGAGAGACGTGGGAGCTATAGGCCCAGTTGTGGGAGGGGGAGAGACGTGGGAGCTATAGGCCCAGTTGTGGGAGGGGGAGAGACGTGGGAGCTATAGGCCCAGTTGTGGGAGGGGGAGAGACGTGGGAGCTATAGGCCCAGTTGTGGGAGGGGGAGAGACGTGGGAGCTATAGGCCCAGTTGTGGGAGGGGGAGAGACGTGGGAGCTATAGGCCCAGTTGTGGGAGGGGGAGAGACGTGGGAGCTATAGGCCCAGTTGTGGGAGGGGGAGAGACGTGGGAGCTATAGGCCCAGTTGTGGGAGGGGGAGAGACGTGGGAGCTATAGGCCCAGTTGTGGGAGGGGGAGAGACGTGGGAGCTATAGGCCCAGTTGTGGGAGGGGGAGAGACGTGGGAGCTATAGGCCCAGTTGTGGGAGGGGGAGAGACGTGGGAGCTATAGGCCCAGTTGTGGGAGGGGGAGAGACGTGGGAGCTATAGGCCCAGTTGTGGGAGGGGGAGAGACGTGGGAGCTATAGGCCCAGTTGTGGGAGGGGGAGAGACGTGGGAGCTATAGGCCCAGTTGTGGGAGGGGGAGAGACGTGGGAGCTATAGGCCCAGTTGTGGGAGGGGGAGAGACGTGGGAGCTATAGGCCCAGT
>NW_018404210.1:59603-75544 GCF_002113885.1 Mizuhopecten yessoensis
TGGGAGTTATAGGCCCAGTGGTGGGAGGGGGAGAGACGTGGGAGTTATAGGCCCAGTGGTGGGAGGGGGAGAGACGTGGGAGCTATAGGCCCAGTGGTGGGAGGGGGAGAGACGTGGGAGCTATAGGCCCAGTGGTGGGAGGGGGAGAGACGAGGGATCTGTACTGGTACATTCTTGTAATCAAAAGCCTCTATTATGCAATAGAACATAACACAACTGAAGCTCGAGTGGAAAGGGGTCTAAAGAGACAACAAAAATAAAATTATGATTGCAAATGATAAGTACAATGTTCTGTACAAAATGTGCATAATTCTTAAACAGCAGTAATTAAGAAAAAAATAATTATACATGTGTTTATCCTTAATGTATAAATGAGTACAAAACTGGGTACAACTGATATACAGAGTATCAAATTACCACCAACCATAAAAAAACTTGATACACAACTCCCTTAATCAATTATATTTCCCTTTGTATCAATTCATAAAGAGTGTTAAATGCCTAAGCGTTTCCCAATGAGTGGTGGTTAGTTCGTCAATTTTAACTTGAATGAATTTTATTTTCCAGTTGTATAAGGACAAGTTTTAAACAATTCTTTGAAATATGTGAATTTTTCGAACCAGGAAAATGATTGCCATGACATCACAATGGAGAATGCCAGTGCAAAGCCTAAAAAAGTAAAACCTCAAACACTCACAACAATCTTAACACTTTATTAACAAGTCGAGAATTCTTTATCCAGGTTTTTTGTCTCAAATATTCATTTTCCAATCCGTACCTTTCTTGTACTGGTGCTTTGTACTATACATATAGGATCTTGAATGAGTTTCATTTCATAGGAGATTTATGAAACGAGTTTTAAGAATTTTTAGGTCACCTGAGACAAAGTCTCAAGTGACCTATTGCGATCGCCTTTTGTCCGGCGGCGTCCGTCGTCCCTCATGCATCCGTAAACAATTTACATTTTCGACTCTTTCTCCAAAACCCTGAACCCTTTCATGGCCAAAGGTCAACTAAAATTGTGAATTATATGGTCCCCAGCCCCCAGGAGCTTGAGGGGCGGGGCCAAAAAGGGTCAAATTGACTAAAATTTCAAAAATCTTCTTCTCAAGGTCCAGATATGGTAGAATCAAATACTCTTCATAAGGTCTTAAGGGGCTTTACTAAAATTGTGAATTTCTTGACCCTTGGGTGTCACGTTTCCCCCTGGGGAGGGGGTAAACTTTACTATAGTTTATATAGGGAAATCACATTTTGGACCAACATTTGTTTTAATTTGCCATTGGAAGTAATTCAATTTGGGTTAGCATTATCAGTATTGGATAGCAGTTTGATTGTATGCACCTATCAGCCCTGACTAACCCCCAGGGGCTGATGGGTGGGGCAAAAAGGGTGGAATTGACCGAAATTTCAAAATCTTCTTCTCAAGACCAGATATTGTAGAATCAAATACTCTTCATAGATGGAAAGATTTTTAGGTGCTCTACCAAAATTGTGAATTTTATGACCCTAGGGAATAATACTTCTGTTCATGTTAAAAACAACAAGAGGCCCATGGGCCTTAACGGTCACCTGATATATTTATACAGAGAGTTGATTTTTGTTTTTAACATGGACAGAAATATTATTCAAAGTGACAAAAAACAATAAAACCACCTTATTAAATATCTAGCATGCAGATTTAAGACTGAAAAGTATTTGAAACTAGCACCTCTGATTCTAAACAAGGAAAATGAAGAAATTTTGTTTTAGCACACAGACTCTATTGGGCCCCACCCTACAGCCTTTGGGGGTAGGGATGGCTCAACATTTACAAAGTATCAAACTGTCAACTTAGGGTTATAATTCCAATCAAGTTACCAACATGTAATATTCAAAGTATCATTTGCCATTATAAACCATAACAAATTTTATGTAAAAAGCCGCCATTTTGACTTCTGAGCTCAAGTCTGTGACTTGTCCTAGGCGTGACGTCACATTTGAAATAATTGAAACTTACAACCAATCACAGGGCTGATAGGTCATATTACATGGTTTAATACGCAAAAAAAAAATATGACATGGGTATATTCACTGGATAACACAGTACATTACGTGATTAATAACAATAAACCTTGAAAATATTGAAATTATAATTTGATATGTTAAAAAAATGTTTTTGCGAACCACATATCTTTATATATATACTCAGCAAAAAATAGAAAGGTTAACAATAACAGGGGCCTCTATACACTATCGAGTAGGACATGATTCATTGGGATGTATGCTGTTGGAGTATTCAATGTTTAAATCATTTGTGATGATTCAGCGATACTTTAGGACGTTGATGTCAGGTGGGGGGTCACATTTTGATGTTTTTGCGCTAAGTAGTGTGACCACCATCAGCCTTGATGACTGCATATATCTCAACGACACCACATTTAGCTTGTGTAACATCAGATGATGTGAGGGGGATGTTGTCCCACTCCTTAACCAAAGCCTGGGTGAGCTCCTTCCTCCCAAAATGTCCCAAACGTGCTCTATTGGATACAACATGGTATTGTTGCAGGAAGGTCCTGGTCACACGACTTGTTGGGATGTTGCATGCATTGTTTTGCTGGAAAATGGCTGCCGATCCCTGACCCTGAAGGACAACCAAAGGTCTTTAAATTTCATCTCAATATCGCACCGCATTTACACTGCCATGAACCACCACCAACCTGGTACCATTATAGCCCAAGAGCATGACACTTTGGGCAACACAGCCATTAACCACCACCAACCTGGTACCATTATAGCCCAAGAGCATGAAACTTTGGGCAACACAGCTATTCGCAAAGCGTCCATCAGTGTCGCCAAACATACTGCCTTCTATCATCGTGAATCAAACAAAATCGCGACTCACCCAAAAACAAAACATTATTCCATTGCCGTAATAAGCATCTGTGGTGTGCTCTAGCCCAATAAGGCAATTGGTACTATGACGTTGCGTTAACTTGCATTCATGCAGTGCATTTTTAAACGGTTTTGTATCGTTTGGCCACTTCCACAGTGACCAAGCAATGTTCATGCCAACACAGCTGCAGGAACAAACTGATTGCAAGATGCTGAAGTCATATCCAGGGGTCTTCTCAAGAGTAGGTAACTCATGGTCTTCTGCTTCTTGGGTGGTCGGACATTGACACAGTCGCATTAAAACCTTGAAGTAACTGTTTTTTTTAGGCTACACCTAAAATGTCTTGCAAATTCACCTTGTGTCACCCCTACCTGAAGCATGCAAACTGTGACATTGCCTAAATGTATAACTTGACAAAATAATCTTCACCTGGAAAGTGCTTTGAGGATGCGAATACTTTGCTGAAGACTATTCAGTTGTGGTATACAAGAGAAAAGTGAACAAATCTGTTTCGAGGTATGGCAAATTTCACACATGACTTATTTGATTTAAAACACTGCTGAACGATAGATACTCCTACCTAACTCACTAGCCACAAAAAAAGTCATTGTACAATCAACAATATTCTAGTGTTTTGCAAGGTAGCATGTTAACCTTTCTTTTTTTGCTGAGTATATATAACATAAACCCAAGTATGATGCATGTAGTGTAGCACCACCTAGACTTTATATACAACAACCAGAGGGCCTGTCACTCACCTGGATATTTAATCTTAGCAAAGCTTAGTCATTAGTAGTAATATTTCAAATATTTTTCTGTTCCGTCTCCCAGGACCAAGGGAGCAACAACCTTCAATTCCCATATAGAGCACTAGATTTTCTAAATTGGTAATTTTGCATGAAATCCAATCAATTAGTCAAGAAGATAAGGCCTTAGATTATCCAGGAGTGGGGCTAGATCCTGGGCCATCCGTGATAGCAGAAGTCTATTTGTTTCTTCATTCCTACAAATCATTTGAAACTTCCATTATACAATATGGATTCCCTTTGGCCCTAAGAGTCTTTGGATCAAAATTGAGATATTTCTTGAAAGAGTCAGAATTTTAAGATTAACATTTACTTCCACTTATCAGAATATCTTTCCAATCTTTGATCGACCAAAAAAATAACAACACTTTGTCAGGACCATGAGTTGATCATTCCTACCAAGTTTCAGTTAAATCGGCCCAGAAGAACTTGACTTAAAGTTTGAAATAGTTTTTTCAAAATGGCGGCCGTGGCAGCCATATTGGATTTCTGATCGACCCAAAAAATAACACCACTTGGTCAGGGAGTTGTCAGTAACATTCCAATGCAGTATCAATGAAATCCCTTTGACAGTATTTCAGCTTAAGTTCAAAATGTACAATGTTATGGACGACGGACCAAGACGGACCAAGACGGATAGCAATAGGTCACTTGAGCTAAAACTCAGGTGACCAAAAAATTGGGATTCATGCCTCGACCCCAGGGGCCAGGGCGGGTCCCAAAAGGGAAAAGTAACCAATATTTCAAAAATCTTCTTCTCCAGACTCAGTCCTATACTGCAGTCATTTTCTCTGCATGGATGGAAAGATCATCAGGGGCTTTATTTAAATTGGAAATTTCAGGACCCCCAAGCTATCCGTTCTCCCTTTAGGAGGGGGTAAGGTTTACTATAGTTTATATAGGGAAACAACACTTTTGGGTATATTTTGACAATTTTCTGTTGGAAATTATTCTTACTTGGTGAGAATTATCCTTGAAGGAAGATGGTTTTAAATTGTAAAATTGGGATTTCTACCCAAACCCTAGGGGCCAGGGTGGGGCCCAAAGGGAAATTTAACTAATTTTTCAAAAATCTTCTCCAGACTCAGTCCTATACTGCAGTAATTTTCTCTGCATGGATGGAAAGATCATCAGGGGCTTTATTTAAATTGTAAATTTCAGGCCCCCCCGAGCTATCCGTTCTCCCTTTGGGAGGGGGTAAAGTTTACTTATAGTTTATATAGGGAAACAACACTTTTGGGTATATTTTGACAATTTTCTGTTGGAAATTATTTTTACTTGGTCAGAATCATTTTTGATGGATGACGGTATCACATTGTAAACTTGGAATTCCTGCCCCATCCCCAGGGGTTAGAGCGGGGCCCCAAAGGGAACATTTACAAATATTTTAAAATTCTTATCCTTTAATGACACATGACAAGTACTGTATTTCACTTAGTTTACATGCTGATTTCCACATCACATCTAAACAATAAAATAAAGCTACCAGTGCCTATGATACATTGTATAACTCAGGTGACCGCTAAGGCCCTTGGGCCTCTTGTTGGTATATTTTGTCAATTTTTAGCTGGAAATTATTAATACTTGGTTAGAATGATTATGATGCCAGAAGGCAATTAGATGGTATGAGAAAATCAGATGCTGCCCCATCCCCAGGGGCTGGAGGGGTAGGGCCCGAATGGGGTAAATGGTTAAAAGTTCAAAAAGCTTCTTCATCAGACTCAGATGTGTTACAAACAAATACTCTCCATGGATAGAAAGGTCCTTAGGTGCATTATCGATTTGAAAAAATAAGAACCGTCTTTGCCCTAGAGGCTGGAGGGGTGGGGCCAAAAAGGGGAAAATGGGTGATATTTAAAACCCTCTGCACTCAGATGGTAGAAGATTCAAATTTTTGTATTTTTGGATGGAAATGCCCTTGGGTGTATTGTATAAACTGTTAGTTATATTACCCTTTGGTCATCTGTTTTCCTTGGTTTGTATAGGTAAATAACACTTCTGACTATATCTTGTCCATTTTCAGCAAGAGATAATTAAAACTTGGTTGGAATAGTTATAATGAAATTGAAATCAAATAGTATCAGAAACTAAGATCCTGTCCTATCCCAGGGGTTGTCCAGAGAGAAAAATTGGCTAAATAACAATAGATATTATATTTTTCAATAGCAAAATAATGTATTTGAATAGTTTTAGAGTTCTTATCCTATGGTGACATGACGAGTATTGTATTTCACTTTGTTTACATGTTGATTTCCACATCATATCTCGACAAATAAACTGAGCTACCAGTACCTATGATAGAACTCAGGTGACTGCTAAGGCCCTTGGGCCTCTTATTATGGTAGGTATTTTTTTCGTCGTTTAGTTTTTTCTCATATTGTCCAGGCTACATTGTAGGTTCAAATGTTTTTTCAAATGAACACCTCAATTAACTTTAAAAAATCCAGATCTACAACCAAGGGAGACAATCAAAATTAACATCAATGCATGCTTGTTTGTTTTTTTCAAATTTATTAATTGTATGAATGTATCAATTTAGTATCGGGAGAAAATCTCACTTAAACTATGCACAATATATAATAAATCTGAGGAAATAATTTACATGCAAATTTTGTGTTTAAGTAATTTCTACAATGACTTTTTCAAAACGAGGAAAGATAACTTTATTGTCATTGGATAAAAAAAATAACCTGTACAAGAAGTAATATCTCAAAACAGCACATTTCTTTTACATCAGATTAACAATCCATAGAGATTTTGAAGGAGCATGGTCTGTTTAGGTTATATGCTACCTTTACTCTGTAGTACATAATTTTCTCCTGAACATAATTTTTTGTGTGCCTTTCTATTATGTCAGCATCTTATTATCAAATCACTATTCATGACAGATACATCCAAAACAAGATACAAGCAGTACAGTACAAGACTTTTTAAGCAGAATTCTTCTGGAAGGGAAGATTCATGTCACAGTCAAGTAGCATATATCCTTAAGTAATTATATATTAACAGCCACTACAATCAATATTGGAAAGAAGAAAACACATAGTTTAATAGATTTAACTGATGAATGCTTATGTCAAAAAGGAATGTGAAGTACACAATGGAAACGTAACAAAAAACCCAGATGGCCGGAATTGCTGGCCTAAGTAATGGAAACTGCTGGCCTAAGTAATAGAAACTGCTGGCCTAAATAATAGAAACTGCTGGCCTAAATAATAGAAACTGCTGGCCTAAGTAATAGAAACTGCTGGCCTAAGTAATAAAAAACTGACATATTACAAGACATCAGTGACAATCTTGGATTTCCTATTGATCCAAAGAATCACAATAACAGCACCTGGAGCAATGGTACTAATGCTGGTGTAACTGAACCCTGTGGAACATTGAAAAAAGGCAAATTCGTGGAATTTATATCCCCCACTTGGACATATTGTAGGTTAACATTAACGAGGTAAGGTTTAAACATGTGAATATCGTGCTGTTGAGACATAATGTATAGCTTGAAACTTGAAGAGAAAAAAAAGCCCTATACCTCATTGATTATCCTTAAATATGCACAAATCATATCGGTTGGCAAAATTAGCATGAGTCGGATGTGCATACTGAATTTGGTCGAAACATCTGAAC
Organism: Mizuhopecten yessoensis; assembly: GCF_002113885.1. Classification (NCBI taxonomy): domain Eukaryota; kingdom Metazoa; phylum Mollusca; class Bivalvia; order Pectinida; family Pectinidae; genus Mizuhopecten; species Mizuhopecten yessoensis. The sequence continues at coordinate 66,912 of NW_018404210.1, forward strand.
AATATCTACAGCAATTATAACACAAACACCAAAGAGTGCCCGAGTTGGGTGGAAAGACAGAGGAACACAAACATTGTTATCAAGTTTGAAGGAATTTGGCTAATATTTGCTGGAGTTATAAAGCGGAAACTGCAGGTAATGACGTTTTTCGTTAATCAAGGGGCCATATCTTGGCCAAGCCCTTAATGCATTTAAAGCTGTTACTAAGTTTGATGACAATCAGATAATATTTGCGAGAGTAAATGAACAGACACGGAAGATAATGACGCTTTTCCTTATTCAAGGGGCCATAACTCTGCCAAATAAAGTCCAATGAAAGTGGTCATCAAATTTGGCCTAGCCCTTAAGGCATTTAACCCTGTGACCAACTTTGAAGAAAATCGGTTAACATTTGTTGTAGTTATTGCACGGAAACGAAACGCAGCAGATAATGAGGTTTTTCGTTATTCAAGGGGCCATAACTCCACCAAATGGGGTCCGCTGAAAGTGGCCATCGAACTAGGCCTACCCCTAAGGCATTTAATCCTGAGACCAAGTTTGGAGAGAATCGGTTAATATTTGTTGCAGTTATTGCACGGAAACGAAACGCAGCAGATAATGACGTTTTTCGCTATTCAAGGGGCCATAACTCCGCCAAATGGGGTCCGCTGAAAGTGGTCATCGAACTTGGCCAAGCCCTTAAGGCATTTAACCCTGTGAACAAGTTGAAGAAATTTGGTTAACATTTGTTGTAGTTATTGCACGGAAACGAAGAGTGACAGACAGACAGTCAGTCAGACGGACAAACCCAAGTTAATATCCCCTGTTTCGGTGAAAGCGGGGGATAATTATCAAAAGTTAAAACCAACCAATCTCAAGCCACCTATGTTTTATTTTGAATTTACTTAAGAATAATGAAAGAGCTTTTTTTTTCGAAACTGGCCAGTGAAGTTGAAAAGATATTGAAAATATGACGGCAAGTCGCCTAAGTGGCCATTCTATATTTCAACAATCTCTGAAAATATCAACACATGGTCATGACCTTTTGATAATCATTAGCACCAATTTCAGTCAAAACTGGCCCAATAGACCTTATAATTTGGTCAAAATTTATTCATCAGCTTCAATCTCCACCAATCTTCTCAGGAAATCCCACCCTTCATTTCTACCTTCACTCCACTTGGTCACGTGAATTTTCCTTCCATCTGAAGATCTAATATATCAAACTTTATTTAAGGACTAGTGGCGAAAAGCAACCCCCATTTCCCCTGTCGTGTACTTTCTCTCTCAACCAAGATCACAATAACATTGAATCCTTTTTTCTCAGGGAAGATTCATATAAAAATAAAAATAAAATCCCTTCCCACATAACTTAGGGGTTTTCATTTAAAGAAATGTCGTTAACACAAGGAAGGATGCTGCGCAATGGCATAATATGAACTAAAAATACAATGCAATATTCATAGTTAAAATACACAATAACAAAATGACAAAGTAATTAAATGGAACAGCACTTAAATAAATGTTCTAAGCCAATAAATATCATTTTCATGTACAAGTATAGGTATATGTACATGATGCGTTTATATCAATCAGATATGACTCATAAATCTGCCTATTGCTACACATTTACAAATAGGTCAGGCTAACAATTTTTATGTATTTGTGTTAACAATCACAAAATCTCTTTACGTGCTTTATTGTTTAAATTTTGCAGGTTAAAATTCCTGCAGGGTTAAAATTTTGAGCAATATTGTTAAAGTCAATAGTCCTAGCTAGTTCCAAACCAAAAGGAAATCAAATTCACTGGTTTTATAATTATATTGTGCATTTTTCAGGTTATCAATATAGCAATTATAACACCTTTGTGAAATATAAGAGCTATAGAACGGTATAAGGGCAATGTGAATGAAATGTACTGTTTCTAACATGTGTGTGCATTTTATCTCGTAATATCTTTAATTCGTCTAAAATTAAATGGAATAATTATATTATTAAAGACTGGATGGGTTGGAGGGGAGTTGGGAGGAGGGTCAATCCTTAATAAGGGAGTAAATGGGATCCATTTATTTGGAATATATGTGTTACAGTGTAAGAGAGCTTTTGATGTATTTGGAGAGAATGTTCGTACATAGAATCCTAACAGTTGCTTCAGCCATCTAGCTACACTGAACCAAGCTTACTTGATATGGGTCACAGTACAGGTCTCCATCAGATTTCACAGATTATCGGTATCTTTCTACCTTGTTCATTCATTTTCATTTCACTAAAAATCTCCAAGATAAAATCTGTTAGATGGGTTGGGGCTTATTTTCAAGCATGGACCTTTTATTATCACAAGTAAAATATTGTACATCTAAATTTATCTATATAGGGCATAGAAGTAACTCCAACAGTGTGGACAAGTTTAGGTTGTCAAATTTTCGGAGCGATCCGCTCCTTTTTCAAGACACAGTGAAACAGAACAGTTACATGTACATCATATTACAAGAAGATAGAATTGATATACTATAATTGAAAATATAGCTATTATATAAAACCAATAGTCACCTCGGCTAAAGACAGCCGAAGGCAGCAATTAAGCCGAGACCATCGCAGACAAGGAACGCTGATGTAGAGGACCTATTCTTGCGCAAGATGCACTATTATATAAAGTGAGTCAACGAGAGATATCAAAAACGTGGAACATGTGCATGTGGAAATGCCCGGAAAATGTGAAAAATCTCCAATTTGCTACGGAATGTCTCATTAGTCGCCTCTCAATACTGCGATGGATCTAACAGTCACAGCAGGGGGTCCATACTTAGTCGCCTCTTTTGGTTTGCAGGAATAATGCATGTGCCTCTTTTGGTTTGCAGGAATTCTGCAAGTAATTATCAAATAAGTGAGTGCAGGAGGAATAAGTAGATGAAATGGCTAAGATACTGTATAAATCTGCAAAATTAATCTGATAACGGCTGTTGGTCACACACACTGACATGAAGCAGCAGGCAGGCGAGTTAGCAGACCAACTGTGCAGTAATGCATCATTAGGTCAAATGCCCCCTGGAAGGGAAACGAGTGGATGGCAACCGCCTATCGTTCGTTCATACCTCGAGGGTAGCGGGTTTGTAGATTGGTGATCCAAAACCGTTCTCTTGTACTTCGTCCTGTTTCATCCCATGTAGGGCAATGATCTATGGCAACAACCTGCATGTCTTTCCAACTATGGCTAGGCATATTAAAATGCCTTGCCACAGGGAAGTCTGGTTTGTTCTGCTTGATATATATAATGTATACTTATATATATTGTATATATATATGTTTAAGGTAGATGCAAATTGTACTTCATACACACCAAAACATATATAATAGCTGCCATCTCATATTGTTTTCTGATCATGCACAATATTTGCTCTTAAACCCCTCAAAATTCATCCTCGAAATTCCAGGAATACACTCGCTTACATTCTCAGCACCCCTCGAATATGATTCGACAAAATCAAAGACATGCAACTTTTTGCTTCTATTGGTATCCGACACAAAGGGACCTTTAATTTGGTACAGAATTGTTAATTATGTTACAGAACCTTTGCTTTTGTTACAGTTCCTTTTATTTTGTTACAGAACCTTCAATTTTGTTACAGAACCTTTATTTTGTTACAGAATCGTTAATTTTGTTACAGAACCTTTGCTTTTGTTACAGAACAGTAAGTTATGTTACAGAACCTTTGATTTTGTTACAGAACAGTTAATTTTGTTACAGAACCTTTGATTTTGTTACAGAACAGTTAATTGTGTTACAGAACCTTCAATTTTGTTACAGAACAGTTAATTGTGTTACAGAACCTTTAATTTTGTTACAGAACCTTCAATTTTGTAACAGAACCTTCAATTTTGTTACAGAACCTTTGATTTTGTAACAGAACTTTCAATTTTGTTACAGAACCTTTAATTTTCTGTCACCCCACAGGGTATGCTTTCTCCCACCCTTCACAGTTGTGTCTCCTGTTTTAGCCAGGAAAGATCAGCTTGTCACCCCCTTGGGGGAGATAGCCTCATGCTGATTAGCACATGTTCAATTGTGACGTCATTGAAATGTGATTTCTCTGTCACCCTAGGGTACAATTTCTTTTTCACTCCCTAGGGTATGATTTCTCTGTCACTCCCTAGGGTATGATTCTCTGTCCTAGGGTATGATTTCTCTGTCCTAGGGTATGATTTCTCTGTCCTAGGGTATGATTTCTCTGTCACTCCCTATGGTATGATTTCTCTGTCCTAGGGTATGATTTCTCTGTCACTCCCTAGAGTATGATTCTCTGTCCTAGGGTATGATTTCTCTGTCCTAGGGTATGATTTCTCTGTCACTCCCTAGGGTATGATTTCTCTGTCAATCCCTAGAGTATGATTTCTCTGTCCTAGGGTATGATTTCTCTGTCACTCCCTAGGGTATGTTTTCTCTGTCACTCCATAGGGTATGTTTTCTCTGTCACTCCCTAGGGTATGTTTTCTCTGTCATCCCTAGGGTATGATTTCTCTGTCACCCCACAGGGTATGATTTCTTATTCTAGTGGACTTAACAAATATGATAGGAACACATTTAGCTGAATCATCAAAGCTCCAATGTAAATACAGAACAAAAATATGTGTTTACCACCTCTTGCACCAATTTTGCCTAAACAATCACAGAATTACCAAATAACATGTAATCAACTGTTTGATATCATTTCCAATATTGACAATTGTGTGGAGAAGCAATTCATTGGAAACGACAATAGATGCAGATAAACAGTTTTACCTGGTGTACTATTGTAACAAATGGATGGATATAAGTTTTGATTCGGATGGCTGGTTGTTAAATATTGAAAAATACGCTTCTTATATATACAAATAACATTAATATAAAATACATCAGAATGTTACAAAGGTATCAGGACTCCCTTGTACAAAGTCACCTACACATAGGTAGTCATAAACATTCTCATTGATGACATGGAATAATTTTCAGAAAAAAACATTTTTCAAATTATTTTTTTAGTAGTGTTTCATCAGTATAATAGAAGTGAAAGCTTCTCTGCAGTGTAAATATAAACCGTCTGATAAACCAGTGATACTAGTGTGATACAAATATGTCCAATCAAACATCCCAAACAATTTGATTGGTTACTGATGATATCCAGATGTTTTGATAAAAAAAACCCAGAAGAATGAATTGTTTTTTCAATGCAATATCATATAAATGTTCACGAGTAGGTCAGAACTTTCTCAGTTTCTTTGTGCTTTGTGAAGATATAAAAAAATATCTTGTAATACTTAAGTACATGTATATGGTAACAAGTTCTCTCCAGACAGTTCCAAACAGAAGGTACTACACTACACTAAAAAAAATCAGTATATTTATAGAAAAAAGTTATTCCCAATTCTTTTAAAATTATTTCTTGTATGCTTCTTCAGGTGCTATTTGAATTTGCAGTCCTGAAGAGACTTGAAAGTCTGATTTTATCAATTTTTTTTGAAAATAACCCCATGTCAAGTTAACAATACTGATTTGTACAACTTAGCCCTGACATTAAAACTCTATAGCACAAAGGTTGATGTTATCTGTCTTCAACAGCGACATGACCAATCAGGTATATGTTGTCATAGAGATGGCCCGCAAGGTCATCGCTTACACCCTCAGTGGCTCTCCGAGTGTTCTTGATAAACTCTCGCTTGGACATTTTGTTTTTAACGTGAGGACTGGCGAGATCGACCGATAACATGATGAGAGAGAAACATAACACAAACACTGCATCTGTAAATAGGGGAAAAATAACATTATCAAAAACTTAAACAGTCATCATCAGTCTATTAAACATCTTACTATTTACTATTAACTCGTCCTTCTCACAGTTGTACTTTCAAAAACTGACTCAATTATCAGCATTTTAAAATTTGAAAATGAGCAAAACTGTCAAATGTTTAAATGTGTGTATGCAAATATTTTTGGCAGATTTGAATTTCATAACTGACTCTTCTAATGAATACAAGAGGCCCAGAGGGCCTGCATTGCTCACCTAGATCTTTATGACAAGTAATGGTATATATATAAATGGCTATGGGTCTCAAACATTTCAAAGTACAATTGTAAAATCTCATCATCTGAGTATACTTCCAACCAAATATGGTTGATATCTATCTCTTAGTTCCAGAGAAGAAGTAGCTTCAAGCTATATAGCCAAATTACCCCTATTTGGCCCCACCCCTCAGCCACTTGGGGGTCAGCCCCACTATTTGTACAATTTGAATCCTCAACAGAGAAAGCTTCCAACCAAATATGGTTGATATCTATCACTTTGTTCCAGAGAGGAACTTGTTTAAAGCATTTTGGGTCCCATCCCTCTGTCCCCATAGCCCCATGCCCCCCATGGTTGAGAGAAGGTCAAGGTAATGTTCACTTGCAAACTTTGTCAATTCCATCCAAGAAAGCTACCAGCTAAATATTAAGTTTTATAACTTTCAGTTCTTTAGAAGAAGTTGTTAGAAGCGTTTGACACATTTGACCTGTGACCTTGAAAGTTGGTCAAGGGAATTTTCACCAACTTAGTCTGGCTTTTACCAACAAAGCTTTCAGCCAAATATCATAACTCTAGGCCTCTCCATTCTTCAGAAGAAGTCGTTTAAAGGAACAGCTTACGGACGGAGGACAGACGCCGGGCCATGACATAAGCTCACTAGTCCTTCTGGCAGGTGAGCTAAGTGTAACACCCTGCAGAATTAGAATTGGGAATTTGCTTTTGTGTCCTCTTTTTTGGAACACAAAAACAACTAATGTAAATCTGCTGCACCTGTTGCATTGTTTGGAATCTTTCTCTACTTTTATCTACCTATTATTTTGTGGTGCCTTGCTTTGCAATACCTCACTTTTGGCATTTGTAATAATAACTTCTATAATTTGAAGAGTGTACCTTTAGAAAGACCCAGCTGAGGATTACAATTACAGAACCGCTCGGAGAACTTCTCAATAATTTCAGTGAGGTAATCTCCCCTCTGATCAGGTGCTGACACTTCACCGAAAAAGTTTCTGAGAGCGTTGGGTAAAAACTGGTTTTCAAAATTCTGGAGTTGCACCATCTTTGATAAAGCATCTCTCCTGTAAATGAAATGTACAAGAATATTTGCAGCATAAAATATTTTCTTGACATTTGAATTTAGGGTTGGGAGGGGGTTAATAAAGACTTTTTATATCAGGTAATATCTGACTTAAAATGAGACTTTTGTATTATAGACAAGCAAGTGAAACTCATACAAATTCAAAATATTCTTAATCTGCAATGGTTGTTAAAGGATTGTTGAAAGTGGGAATCATGTACAACTGAAATGAACTTTAGGAATTACAAAATGCACCACTAATCACTTAAATATTACAGAAAAATGTTGAATTAAACATTTCATTCCAGTGAGGTTGGCCACACCAAAGAGATAAACGCTTCCTTCCCCTTCACACCTCAAACAAGAGAAATGACATACGGTGGCCGCTTATTCTTTTGTACAAACCTTTGATCCAAATACTCTGTCTTTTTCGCTGGTCTAATCCTCTTTGTGTGATGAAGGAATCTTGCTATCTCTATAGGGTTGTCGTTCAGCAGACCGTGACGGAACAGATACCTCGCACCCTACAGTATCACAATCAATATCACATGTAAACTAAGGTGACTATCACTATTATTATCAAAATAAGTTTACAAATGTTCAAGACCAACATATAAATAAGACGAGAAATAACCGGCAACATTTATGCTGATTTCAAAATTTGTTTGCACATTTATCCGGGAATAGAATTGCCTACAGGGTAATAAAGTTTGTATGTATCTCTTAATGGAAAGGACTGTGGAAAATAAAAGCAAGAATAGTTTAATATTGAAATTATCATCTTTGTATGTTGATTTTAACAGTAAAGTATATATCTCACCTCAAAAGGGTTAAAGTTGAAGGTGAGACTGGCCTCATCTAGGAGGAGATAGAGACGCTTGTAAGTGAGTCCGGCTGGCTTCTTTCTGTAGGCACTGGTATATCCCCACGAGTCTCGGCACAATCTGGGCAGTTACAATGGTGACAATCTACAGTATAACCGGTCTAAACAGGATATCAGTGGCACAGAAACGTTTATACACGTTCCACTGTACACACAGCAAGTCATTATTGATATGTTTTTAAGTGAATATGAATGGAAATTAACCATTCATGTAAGAACAGAAATTAGAGTAAATTTGAATGTTTATTATCTACAATAATTTATAATTAAACTCAACAGAAAACGTATAAACATTCCAAAAATCGCTTTTACAGTGCAATACATAGCTTAACGAGGAAGAGAGGGACTGCTGTGAACTGTTCGAAATGTGTCCAGTTAAACAAGAGGCCCAAGGGCCTTAGCGGTCACCTGAGTTATATCATAGATACTGGTAGCTTTATTTTATTGTTTAGATGTGATGTGGAAATCAGCATGTAAACTAAGTGAAATACAATACTTGTCATGTCATCAATGGATAAGAATTTGAAAATATTGGTAAATGTTCCCTTTGGGGCCCCGCCCTAGCCCCTGGGGATGGGGCAGGAATCCTAATTTTACAAAGTAAAACTCTCATTTACCCAAGATGATTCTGACTAAGTTTGAGCAATTTTCTGCTGAAAAT
>NW_018404210.1:79806-133470 GCF_002113885.1 Mizuhopecten yessoensis
TGTAGTACCTCTGAGTCTGGAGAAGAAGATTTTTGAAATATTGGATAATTTTCCCTTTGGGGCCCCGCCCTGGCCCCAGGGGTTGGGGTAGGAATCCCAATTTTACAATTTTGAAGCCTCATCTACCAAGGATGATTCTGACCAAGTTTGAAAAAAATCCATCCACTGGTTCTTGAGAAGAAGTTGAAAATGTAAAAGTTTACGCACGACGCACGACGCACGACGACGGACGAAAAGCGATTGGAATACATACATTTTTCCAGTCACACCTCATTAAGACTTATCACCATGTTTAGATTGTCAAATGTCCTACAGGTTCGGTGATTAATAGAACTGTACTGCGTCTTATTGTTTCCAGTATGTAAATTTTATAACTCGGTGTGCTCATTACTCGGACAGCCATATAGGCTATTGCTTAACGTAGAATTGCATATTCGCAACTAGCGCCACCACTTTCCTTATATGTCTGACTTCTCCTTGTATTGAATCAGAATGAAAATGGGTGGGAGGCACCAGCGAAATGGAAAGGAACAGTTGGTAGCAGAGGAAAGAAAATATTCAGAATCTTGTAATGAGGGCAACACATCGCTTTTGGATTTTTCAGTGTCCCCTACAAAGAAGACGAAGAAAAAAATCGCGAACATAATTTTGCAGGGCCCAAAAATTGTCACCTCTATAAATTTAATGTACACATGTAAGGCCTTTTCTTTTCCCAAACCTGCACAGGTGATATCATACATGTATGCAAGTACAGTTCAAAACTTGCACCTTATACCATGCAATAACTAGGCACCACGAGTGATACAAATCCTCCATGTTCACACATTGTGACATATGTAAGCGAAATGAAGCTGCAAGAGAGATGACAAAGTTTTTTTCTCTAAAAATTGTAAGTGACCTTGACCTTCTAACAAGAGGGCCAAGGGCCTTATCGGTCACCTGAGTTATATCATAGTAGGTACGTACTGGTAGCTTTATTTTATTGTTTAGATGTGATGTGGAAATCAGCATGTAAACTAAGTGAAATACAATACTTGTCATGTCATCAAAGGATAAGAATTTACAATGCAATACTTTCATCCACCAAAGATGATTCTGACCAAGTTTGAATAATTTTCTGCTGAAAATGGATAAAATATACCCAAAAGTGTTATGTCATCCATGCAGAGAAAACAAGAGGCCCAATGGGCTTGAATCGCTCACCTGGTATTAATCTCACACTTGTAATCTTAAAAGTGGACTAAAATACAACTACAGGCAGAATCTCAGTGTTTGACTCATAAGAACCTATTAAAAGAAGTAAACATCTAGCAAAATATCATTACCCTGGACCTTTTGGTCACATCCAAGTATGTTACAGGCCAAATTTAAGCACCCTAGGGCTTTGGGTTAACTTATTCATAAAAAGTTGTTTAAAGGTTTTTAACATATTTGACCCCTGTGACCTTGAATGTAAGTCAAGGTCATTTATTTGAACAAACTCGGTAGCCCTTCATCCCAGCATGTTATTGGCCAAATATCACTACCCTAGGCCTATTGGTTATTCAGAAGAAGTTGTTTAAAGGTTTTGACTCCTGTGACCTTGAATATAAGTCAAGGTCATTCATTTCAGCATGTTACAGGCCAATTATCATCACCCTAGGCCTCTTGGTTATTCAGAAGAAGTTGTTTAAAGATTTTAACATATTTGCCCCCTGTGACCTTGAATATAAGTCAAGGTCATTCATTTCAGCATGTTACAGGCCAATTATCATCACCCTAGGCCTCTTGGTTATTCAGAAGAAGTTGTTTAAAGATTTTAACATATTTGACCCCTGTGACCTTGAAAATGGACGAAGGTCATTTATATGAACAGACTTGGTAGCCCTCCATCCCAGCATTTTACTGGTTCATCACCCTAGGCCTTTGGTTATTGAGAAGAAGTAGTTAAAAGTAAAATATTGACGACGGACGACTGCCGCTGCACCATGGCATAAGCTCACTTGGCCCTTTGGGCCAGGTGAGTTAAAAAAAAAAAAAAAAAAATATATCTCAAACTATTTGAAAAAGAATCTCTAAGTAAAATATAGATATGCAAATTTCTAAACCATGATAATGAAATACAAAACATTTTATTAAACGTAAATTACCCAAGCCAGAGAATTTCATCATTTGCCAGGTTTTCCCAGACACAAGCTGCTAGACAAAGATCGGTGGCATTGAGGTGGGAGAGAATGTTTAAGCTGAGCTCTGGAGGAAGGTTCTCAATGTTTGGGAATCTTGTTATTGTATGATTAGCGTTTTTGTGTTGATGGGTGACATTGGTGGGGTCATCAGTATCTGACAAGTCGGTGGGTCCGCAGTACCCCAGACGGTCTATTTCCTGTAGTCTGCGGAGTGTCTGGCCCATCCTGCCACTTCTGATTATGCTCCTGTTGTTATCCTGAAATAAATTTAGAGTTATGAATTATTTTTTAAAAATTCACTTATCTTGCAGTTATAATTATTGTCTATTCCTTCAACTTTACACGTTTTTTTTAATCTTCTCTATGAATATTGTACCAAAATCAGCTCTACTAAGAGAATAGATAGCAATGTGAATTTGGGTTAGTTAATGCTAACATTGAGTCGAATTTCAGGATTTAATAAACAAGCACATGACTCGAGGAATGGGTGACAATTAACAAATCATAAAATGACCAACGAATAGGAAATTACAAAGTTGTAACAAGAGGCTCAATGGGCCTGCATCGCTAACCTGGTATAAATCTCACCCTTGTAACCTTAAAAGTAATTTAAAATAAAGCTACAGGCAAAATATCAACATTCTGGGCATCATGGTTATTCAGAAGTAATTTAAAGATTTTAAACAAATTTGCCCCTGTGACTTTGAATAAATGTCAAGGTCATTAATTTGAACAAACTTGGTAGCCCTTCATCCCAGCATGATATTGGCCAAATATCATCATCATGGGCCTTCTGGTTATTCAGAAGAAGTTATTTAAAGATTTCAACATATTTGACCCCTGTGACCTTGAATATAGGCGAAGGTCATTCATTTGAACAAGCTTGGTAGACCTTCATCCTAGCATACTACTGGCCAAATATCAACACCCTAGGCCTCTTGGTTATTAAGAAGAAGTTGTTTAAAGTTTCAACATATTTGACCACCTGTGACCTTGAATATAGGCAAAGGTTATTCATTTGAACAAACTTGGCAGTGTTTCATCCTAGCATGTTAATAGCCAAATATCATCATCCTATCCAACAATTAAGCCAAACAAGGACACCGGTTTGAACCCAGAACCAGGGAGACCTGTTTGAACCCAGAACCAGGGACAGCTGTTTGAACCCAGAACCAGGGTTGCCAACCTCTAAGGAATCCATTGTGGGAGATCTCCCTCCACTGGGTTTTCTTTAGTGTGAGACTTTTGACGGCGTTGCGGTGTGACGTTGTTTCGGGTGTTGAGATAACATAACTATGTATCAAATAAATCCTAGCTTTCTCTGACTACTATAACATCTGCATTGTTGATCTTTTCACTTCAAGATCTTTGTAGGAAATAAAAAACAACTTTTTTTGCAGATATATATTAGATTTTTATTTATCACACAAACAACCTGACATCAGAAATGCAACACATTATAATCAAAGGCCTTTCTTGTGACGATTTCTCTCTTGGATAGAACAGGTACCAGTCACTTTTTTGATTTGCTGTCAATTTTGCTTTATGGCATGGGATGTTCCATGACATGTTAAGAAATAACAGTTCATCTTAAAAGCAAGAACTTTATCATAGAAGTTATATTAAAAGTTCATTAACATGAAAGATAGAAAAATATGATAATTTGACAATGGAAATTATTTTGGCTACTACCAAAGCAACAAATAGACCCTGATCATTTATTACTTGTTACCATGTTTGCAATCCGATTCAATTAATTTCATTAACATGAAAGATAGAAAAATATGATAATTTGAAAATGGAAATTATTTTGGCTACTACCAAAGCAACAAATAGACCCTGATCATTTATTACTTGTTACCATGTTTGCAATCCGATTCAATTAATTTGTTACATGATTATGTATACCTACGTACTATGTCTATCTAACATGCCAAAGCACTTCCCGAAACTTGTTATTTTTTCATCACATCAGATTGAAAAGTGTTTAGTTCTACATGACTTTTGTGTGTTACATCATCATGAACATATACGCTGCTATACTTAATTAATACTAGGAAAATAACTTCACACTTTTCATCAGCCATTCGTCTGTTCCTGTTTCAAGAATCGCTTTCTCTTAATATTTGTGAAGGCACGACCCGACAACAATCTTTCCTAAAACGTGATGACATTATTAGTAGAACTTTCTTTTCAGAGCGATATAGGTATGTTCAATTTTAAGACAACTCACCTTACGATATATTTACATTCGTTTCCACCAGATGTAAAGCGAAGACTCACGTCAGCTCACTTCCAAAGCACAACTGTACAGTCCAAGCTTAAAAATGCTGTTTTATGGCTTCACATGGGATTGAAGGAGAATATTTTCGAATGCGTGAGATTTATGGCTCAGGTGTCGTGAGAGATGTTTCAGTGTGAGTAAGGACGTCTCAGCGTGAGATTTTATCCCACGCTGTGAGAGTTAAAATTGGCAACCCTGCCAGAACCAAGCTCTGAACTTTTATCTTTAAGCTACCAACTGAGCTCCCTGGTTATTGATCATAAGCCTAGCTAGTCCAGAACAATTCCAAATATATTATATTTGTCCCTATCAGAGCGACATCCACATAACACATTTTTGGTTTGTTTGTACACCACCTGTGACTGTAGACGACATACAGATCAATATAGGAAAACCACAACATAACTATTGTTAATACTATATCTGATTATACAATTCAGAAAATGATAATTAATATGACAAAATAAGAATTTGGAACAAATAGAACCTACTGTACAGCACTCTTTACATTATAAGCTTAGATGAAAAACATTATCCCGACAATTTAGGCCTATCTCTTATGATATATATCTATCATTTTTACTGTTTTACAAACTTTCTTGTGGTATTCTTTTAAGTGATATTTTGAAATAAAGGTAAATGAATGTCTAGCTTTAATTACCACAGGAACCACATCATCTGCAGCGAATTCCCAGACAGTTGCTCCACTGACCCACATCCACTCGACCGACAATACAAATTAACACTTACCAATTAATTTGTCTGCTTCTCATGGCGTGTCTCTTATTGCCTTCGATATATAAGATGTGTGTCTAACTTACCAGATATGTGAGATCTTAAGTCCCCAGTTAAGGCCGCAATGATCGGCGCTCCACCCGTGACACAAATCTTGCTGTCATGGTCGAAATGACGTGGAAGTGAAGGAAGTCAACATTGGTTTGTGATTATTCTCAGCACAGACTTTTTTCTCGTGATCTGATTGGTCAAAATTGTTATATGGGTGGTTTTGCTGGGTCACAGGGATATTTCAAATATTGTTTACATTCAGCCATTTATTTCAAGTGTATAACATCATAATGGACATTTTCGAAAATAATGTGACGTCTATTTAGTTCTTTTGAGTTGTGTAATAATACTTTTTAAGCCCGTCTCTGGATACACATATGAGGTGTTTGTTAAATTTGTATTAACATCACTAATATTCAGGTTTCTAACCTTGAAAATTGCTTAAGTATGCTACACAGGTGATTGATGACTTGATATGATTTGTTGTAAAATCTCTGACTCGAGCAAGTCGATTTTTAGCTAGTGCCTATTCAAGTGAGCTTATATTATGCCGTGGCGCGGCGTCCGTCGTCCGGCGTCAATATTTTACTTGAAACGACTTCTTCTTAATAACCGAAAGGTTAGGGTGATGATATTTGGCCAGAAGCAAACTGGGCTACAAAGTTTGATAAAATTATTGACCTTCATCCATTTTCAAGGTCACAGGGGTCAATTGTCTTATTTTTTTTTAAAACATCTTCTTCTCGATAATCAAACTGCCCAGGGAGGTGATATTTGGCCAGTAGCATGCTTAGGTAAAGGGCTACCAAGTTTGTTCAAATGAATGACCTTAAATTATATTCAAGGTTACAGGGGTCAATTGTCTTAAAAAAACTTTAAAACAACTTCTTCTGAATAACCAAAATACCCAGGGTAATGATATTTGGCCAGTAGCATGCTGAGATGAAGGGCTACAATGTTTGTTCAAATGATTGACCTTTATCCATATTCAAGGTCACAGGGGTCAAATATGTTAAAATCTTTAAACGTCTTCTTCTCGATAACCAAACTGCCCAGGGAGATGATATTTGGCCAGTAGCATGCTTGGGTAAAGGGCTACCAAGTTTGTTCAAATGAATGACCTTCAATTATATTCAAGGTCACAGGGGTCTATTAAAAAGCTTTAATATGTTAAAAAATGTTAAACAACTTCTTCTGAATAACCAAAATGCACAGGGTGATGATATTTGGCACCCATATTCAAGGTCACAGGGGTTAAAAAGGTTGAAAACAAGAGGCCCAATGGGCCTGCATCGCTCACCTGTTATTAATCTAACACTTGTAATCTTAAGATTTCATAAGAACCTATTAAAAGATTTAAACATATGACGCCTCTGACCTTGATTGTTGAACAAGGACATTAGGTTGAAAATGGATCAAGGTCATTCATTTGAACTAACATTGTAGCCTGCAACCCAGCATAATACAGGCCAAATATCAGTACCCTGGACCTTTTGGTAATTGAGAAGAAGTTGTTTGAAGATTTTAAGACATCTGACTCCAGTGACCTTGAAAGTTGGTCAAGGTCATCCATTTGAACAAACATGGTAGCCCTTCATCCCAGCATGCTACAGGCCCAATATCAGTACCCTGGGCCTTTTGGTAATTGAGAAGAAGTTGTTTGAAGGTTTTAAAGACATCTGACCCCAATGACCTTGAAAGTTGGTCAAGGTCATTCATTTGAACAAACTTGGTAGCCCTTCTTCCCAGCATGCTACAGGCCTAATATCAGTACCATGGGCCTTTTCGTTATTGAGAAGAAGTTGTTTGAAGATTTAAACATATATTTCAACCCCTGTGACCTTGAAAGTTGGTCAAGGTCATTTATTTGAACAAACTTGGTAGCCCTTCATCCAAGCATGCTACAGGCCCAATATCAGTACACTGGGCCTTTTGGTTATTGAGAAGAAGTTGTTTGAAGATTTAAGACATCTGACCCAAATGACCTTGGAAGTGGGTCAAGGTCATTCATTGAAAAAACTTGTTTGCCCTTCATCCCAGTATGCTACAGGCCCAATATCAGTACCCTGTGCCATTTGGTTATTGAGAAGAAGTTGTTTAAAGATTTTAAAGACATCTGACACCAGTGACCTTGAAAGTGGGCCAAGGTCATTCATTTTAACAAACTTGGTAGCCCGTCATCCCAGCATGCTACAGGCCCAATATCGGTACCCTGGGCCATTTGGTTATTGAGAAGAAGTTGTTTGAAGATTTTAAAGACATCTGACACCAGTGACCTTGAAAGTGGGTCAAGGTCATTCATTTGAACAAACTTGGTAGCCCTTCATCCCAGCATGCTACAGGCCCAATATCAGTACCCTGGGCCTTTTGGTAATTGAGAAGAAGTTGTTTGAAGATTTTAACATATTTGACCCCTGTGACCTTGAAAGTGGGTCAAGGTCATTTATTCGAACAAACTTGGTAGCCCTTGATCCCAGCATGCTACTGGCCAAATATCATCTTCCTAGGCCTTTTGATTATTGAGAAGAAGTTGTTTAAAGCAAAAAGTTGACGCCGGACGGACGCCGGACACCGGACGGACGGACG
This sequence comes from Mizuhopecten yessoensis, assembly GCF_002113885.1. Classification (NCBI taxonomy): domain Eukaryota; kingdom Metazoa; phylum Mollusca; class Bivalvia; order Pectinida; family Pectinidae; genus Mizuhopecten; species Mizuhopecten yessoensis. The sequence goes on from NW_018404210.1 coordinate 87,628, forward strand.
ACGGACCCCGCACCATAACATAAGCTCACTTGCCCTTGGGGCAGGTGAGCTAAAAATTAAACAACTTCTTCTCAATAACAAAAATGCCCAGAGTGATGATATTTGGTCAGTAGCATGCTGGGGTAAAGGGCTATCAAGTTAGTTCAAATAAATGACCTTCACCTATATTCAAGGTCACGGGGGTCAAACATATGAAAAACAAGAGGCCCATGGGCCTTAACGGTCACCTGATATATTTATACAGAGAGTTGATTTTTGTTTTTAACATGAACAGAAATATTATTCAAAGTGACAAAAAATAATAAAACCACCTTATTCAATATCTAGCATGCAGATTTAAGACTGAAAAGTATTTGAAACTAGCACCTCTGATTCTAAACAAGGAAAATGAAGAAATTTTATTTTAGCACACAGACTCCATTGGGCCCCATCCTACAGCCCTTGGGGGTAGGGATGGCTCAACATTTACAAAGTATCAAACTGTCAATTTAGGGTTATAATTTCAATCAAGTTATCACAACATGTAATATTCAAAGTATCATTTGCCATTATAAACCATAACAANGTAAAGTTTACCCCCTCCCCAGGGGAAAACGTGGACCCCAGGGTCATGAAATTTCACAATTTTGGTAAAGCACCTTAAGACCCTTCCATCTATGAAGAGTATTTGATTTTACCATATCTGGGTCTTGAGAAGAAGATTTTTGAAATTTCAGTCAATTCAACCCTTTTTGGCCCCACCCATCAGCCCCGGGGGTCAGTCAGGGCTGATATGTGCATACCATCAAACTGCTATCCAATTCTGATAATTCTAACCCAAATTGAATTACTTCCAATGGCAATTAAACAAATGTTGGTCCAAAATGTGATTTCCCTATGTAAACTATAGTAAAGTTTACCCCCTCCCCAGGGTTACCTTTCGCCTAGTAACAGTTAATAGAAGAGGGCTATAATCAAGTTTAAATCAATGGCAATGTTAGATAATGGGTGATTATCATCACTTGAGCACCTGTGTGTGCAGCATAATTAAGGCTAAATATGTAGGATTAGAAAGTAAGTTGAGGGCTTGATTGATGGTCATGTAAAAGTTTGATCAGTTGACGTTTTTATCAAAATATATGTATTTTTTCCAATATGTCTCCAGAAGTTCATGATATAATAATTCTATAGAAACATTTCACACAACTTTCTACTGAAACAAAAATTATCAATTGTTATCTAAGTCCGTGATTTAGTTCATATACGATTTTCCTTTATTTCCTTCTAATATCAACCATCCCTTGAACTATGATTTTCTATGGCTTCCCCTTGTCAGCAGTTTGAATATCTATATATGCCTAAGGGTGTTGCCAAAACAAGGAGTCCACTACTCTAAACAATAGGGGATTAATCCTCTATTGTCTATATATTAGTAGGGTCTCCAGTCAGAACAGTGGTCAAGGCTCACCAGACTGACTCTACCTAATCTTATTGTTCTAATGTCATGGTGTGGTGATCACCCTGTCCGCTGAGAGAGGACTATACCATCTGTTGGAATTGGGTAAAAGATGTTTATAGGTAAAGTGTTATTTCAAAGGTAGAGTCCATTTCATGATAGATAAACCCGTATTTTCACATGTGGTTTCATGTACACATGATCACCAGGAGTGAATAAGTATACCAATTAAAAAACATAAATTTCCTAAATTTCAAAGACAATACAGCACAATGCACTTTATCAGGTGAATAAATATCCAATGTTAGTATGTATATCCTTTTCCTTAGGTGTTGCCCTTGCACATATTGTATGCGTACAAATTCAATAAAAGACAAACAGTTAAATCATTATTAATATATATGACAAAATAAATCAATATTTAATTGCCAAAATGCTCGCCTAAACTACATGCACATGAAGGGCATGACACAAACATCAACATTTTAACAGAAAACCTACATTTTTACCATTGTTTTAGAAATTTTGTTAACACTGGCTGCGCTCGGCCATCATAAAATATAAATACTCTATGTTATAAAATATAACCTGGAATAATACCACAAACTCAGAAAACTATTCTATACCTCACTCGATCTGTTTGACCACAGAGTTGCCATCTAAATCCGTGGTATTATATCTTCAAAAGAAAAAAAAATATAATGATGTGATGTAAGCAACAAAGTTGAAACAATGATAACACATAAGCCTGTTGAAGGTAAAAATACTATCACATACAAGTGTTATAGAAGATTTAATACTTTACTTCAGGTGAGCTATGTATCTTGTCAATATGTAAAAACAAACTTCTCCTAATCTACTCGGCCAATTTCAAAGGATCCAGATATGATAACTACCACCTGATGGTGTGCATCTAGGTATTATTTGTTCAATCCGACCCCTTTTTTACGGAATGATGGCCGTTTGTTGAAAAATATTTGTCCATACAACTCCTCCAAAACTATGGGGCCAATTTCAAAGGAAGTTTTCAGATATGATAACTATATACCCCTTGGTGTTCTGCATCCAGGTTATTTTTTCCTACCCTTTTTTATGGAGTTATGGGCCTTTCTTGAAAAATCCTTGTTCTGATAACTTCTCCGGATCAACTCGGCTAATTTCGAAGTTTACAGATATGGTAACTGCCCCCTGATGTTGTGAATCCAAGTAGTACTTTTTCATTCCGACCCTTTTAAAAGGAGTTATGGTCCTTTGTTACAATAAAACTTTGTCTGTCTCCTAAACTACTGGGCCGATTTCACTGAAAGTTTACAGATATGGTAATTATCCCCTGATGTTGTGCATCATGGTAGTATTTTTTTTCATTCCGACACTTTTTGACAAAGTTATGGCCCTTTGTTGAACAAATCCTAAAACATTTTGTCGGGACAACTCGTTCTTAAGTAATGGATCGATTTCAACGACACTCTACAGATATGATAAATACCACCTGAAATTGTGAAACCAGGCGTTATTTTTTTTCATTTCGAGCCTTTTTTTTTTTACAAACTGTCCCTTGGTTGAAAAATCTTTGTATGGACAACTCCTTCAAAACTACGGGTTTAATTTGATGTTGTGCATCAGGGTAGTATTTATTTTTCATTATGACCCTTTAAAAAGGAGTTGAAAATGTTGTCTCCAAAACTGCTGGTCCGATTTCAGTGATAGTTTACATATATGGTAAATAACCCCTGATGTCATGCATCAGGGTAGTATTTCTATCATTTCGACCCTTTTTAAGGAGTTGTGGCCCTTTGTTTGAAATATTTTTCCCGACAACTCTTCCTTAACTACTATGACGATTTCAGCAAAACTGGTTCATCTGGGCTAACAAGATTTGGTTTTCAAAGTATGTTTTGCAATTTGGAGGGGTACAGAAAGTATGTCACTTATATACTTAAATTAGTGTATAGCTCAGTGAATAAAGAAACATTTACTGGTTGGAGACTATGGATTGCTTTGCAATGCTTTACCTTACTTAGCTTACAGTGGTGGTTTATATAGGAGCGGGGGTATTAGTTAGTCTTTGGCTTACAGTTCTAGTTTATACATGTGCGGGGGTATTAGTTAGCCTTTGGCTTACAGTTCTAGTTTATAAAGGAGCAGGGGTATTAGTTAGTCTTTGGCTTACAGTTCTTGTTTATATAGGAGTGGGGGGATTCGTTAGCCTTTGGCTTACAGTTCTAGTTTATACAGGCGCGGGGGTATTAGTTAGCCTTTGGCTTACAGTTCTTGTTTATATAGGAGCGGGGGTATTAGTTAGTCTTTGGCTTACAGTTCTAGTTTATAAAGGAGCAGGGGTATTAGTTAGTCTTTGGCTTACAGTTCTAGTTTATAAAGGAGCAGGGGTATTAGTTAGTCTTTGGCTTACAGTTCTAGTTTATATAGGAGCGGGGTATTAGTTAGCCTTTGGCATACAGTTCTAGTTTATATAGGAGAGGGGGTATTAGTTATCCTTTGGCTTACAGTTCTAGCTGATTAAGGTTGTGAGGTCACGTCACCGAGCATTTCGAACACCCTCCCTTGAAATAAGAGTTACTGCCCCTTAATAAGTAGCTTATCATGCAAGTTTGTTTTCAATTTTCCAAATATTAATTATAACTTACTAGTTGAACTTAAGTGATTCCGAGACAGAATAATTGTTTTCATTTGAAAACAGAAATTTTCATTGGAAACATACATCATTTGTTTTATGTGATTTTGTTTTTTGATAGTCACACCATGCATGTGCGAACTGCAGTGTGTGGTGAATGAAATATATGTGATATGAATAAGAATGTAAGTTTATAAAATTATCTGATAATTATTTGATTCCGATAGTACCTGTCTAGATTTCAAAATAACGAACATATTCGGTCTATATAACTGATACACGTCTACTCCAAATGATGGTCAAGTTTGTAATAAGGGTAGTATCAAAACACAGAAGAAAAAAATCAAACTTTTAGGAAGTCTCAGATAGAGAAAAGAAAAAAAATGTCAATTTTAAATATTCTATTTGTTCCTATGTGATGCTTTGTGACTTAAAAATATCCTAAAGTTTGTTAAAAAATATTGATTTTCAGTTAGTTGAAATATTATTGTTTGACCATAATCAATATCATTCCAGTTTGTAAATGAACGTAATCCATATCAGCATACATACTAACTGCATATTTTGGTAAAAATATCGCTAAAACTTGTGTTAAGTTCAGACTATTCAATGTTATTTTGTTGATGAGTCATTGGCCAAGACATGTGTTGTGTAAAAGTAATTTAATTAAATAGTTATTACATTCAAATCTCCACAAAGCCGTATGTAAACTGATGTCCGTACACATATATGATTATTCTGTCAAAACAAATTCAATCTATTTTTTTTTTATTGATATAGCAGCTTAAGACATTCTTATAGTATATAGACTGAGTTACAATGGTAAGCTTTCAGTATTTATACAAGAAAGCGCAAACATATCTCTCACGTTCTTCAATCATGGGAGCATTTTATTCTGCCTAAGCCGTATTTGGCGCAAAAGTAGCTTTTTGCTCCGACGTAATCCAAACAGCGAGTATCACTTTGACGTAAGCGAAATAGCTGTCAGGATTATCCCCGTGCACTTGATGTCCACAAACAAGGCATCTTTAGATGGTTGGATCTCAGCCATTTCAAAGTCTTTATTTACATCTTTTCTTTAACCCTCCATCCCCTGTCAGCTGCCACCTGGGGGTGAGGAGAGGGAGTTTAGAGATGAGTGGATTTCCTTCTAAAAATTACCATGGTACAGAAGAGAAGCCATGCACTTAAAGCAAAATCACCAAATTACGGCTGATGCCATGTGGGGTTACTTTCTTTGCCACTGCTCATTGCCGGCACCACCAGCCGAGTACATCCTTCTCTGAATGTTAAACACTCAACAACCAGAGTTGGGGATCAACAGTGTAATCGGCCACAATGGTTGGCTCCCAGATTCCCTCCTGCCTCTTCATCTATGTCCAACTGGAAGCCCAGTTAGCTACCTTGGTAAGCCAATACCCTAACCATTTCTTTGACCATCTAGTCTGTCCAAGCACATACCATCTTCTTTATCAACTGTGTAGGGAAACCCATATATCCCATTTCCACAGGGGAGTTCTACTTTCCATATGCCTGCTCTTTGCATTCTGCCAATTTCCCTTCCTCTCCTCCCTTGTCACTGTCAGATCTACTTATACCTCCCTTGTCACTGTCAGTTCTACTAATGCCTCCCTTGTCACTGTCAGATCTACTTATACCTCCCTTGTCACTGTCAGTTCTACTCATACCTCCCTTGTCACTGTCAATTCTACTAATACCTCCCTTGTCACTGTCAATTCTACTAATACCTCCATGGCCCCAGTCAGATCTACTTATACCTCCCTTGTCACTGTCAGTTCTACTAATACCTCCCTTGTCACTGTCAGTTCTACTAATACCTCCCTTGTCACTGTCAGTTCTACTAATACCTCCCTTGTCACTGTCAGATCTACTAATACCTCCCTTGTCACCGTCAGTTCTACTTATACCTCCCTTGTCACTGTCAGTCTACTAATACCTCCCTTGTCACTGTCAGTTATACTTAAACCTCCCTTGTCACTGTCAATTCTACTAATTCCTCCCTTGTCACTGTCAATTCTACTAATGCCTCCCTTGTCACTGTCAATTCTACTAATCCCTCCCTTGTCACTGTCAGTTCTACTAACACCTCCCTTGTCACTGTCAGTTCTACTAATCCCTCCCTTGTTCCTGTCAGTTCTACTCATACCTCCCTTGTCACTGTCAGTTCTACTAATTCCTCCCTTGTCACTGTCAATTCTACTAATACCTCCCTTGTCACTGTCAGTTCTACTAATACCTCCCTTGTCACTGTCAGTTCTACTTAAACCTCCCTTGTCACTGTCAATTCTACTAATACCTCCCTTGTCACTTTCAGTTCTACTAATACCTCCCTTGTTCCTGTCAGTTCTACTCATACCTCCCTTGTCACTGTCAGTTCTACTAATACCTCCCTTGTTCCTGTCAGTTCTACTAATACCTCCCTTGTTCCTGTCAGTTCTACTCATACCTCCCTTGTCACTGTCAGTTCTACTAATACCTCCCTTGTCCCTGTTAATTCTACTAATACCTCCCTTGTCACTGTCAGTCTACTCAGAACTCCCTTGTCACTGTCAGTTATACTAATACCTCCCTTGTCCCTGTTAATTCTACTAATACCTCCCTTGTCACTGTCAGTTATACTAATACCTCCCTTGTCACTGTCAGTTCTACTAATACCTCCCTTATCACTGTCAGTTCTACTAATACCTCCCTTATCACTGTCAGTTCTACTAATACCTCCCTTGGCACTGTCAGTTCTACTAATACCTCCCTTGGCACTGTCAGTTCTACTAATACCTCCCTTGTCACTGTCAGTTCTACTAATACCTCCCTTGTCCCTGTTAATTCCACTAATACCTCCCTTGTCACTGTTAGTTCTACTTGTACCTCCCTTGTCACTGTCAGCTCTACTAATACCTCCCTTGTTCCTGTCAGTTCTACTCATACCTCCCTTGTCACTGTTAGTTCTACTTATACCTCCTTTGTCACTGTCAGATCTACTAATACCTCCCTTGTCACTGTTAGTTCTACTAATACCTCCCTTGTCACTTTCAGATCTACTAATACCTCCCTTGTCACTGTTAGTTCTACTAATACCTCCCTTGTCACTGTCAGTTCTACTAATACCTCCCTTGTCACTGTCAGATCTACTTATACCTCCCTTGTCACTGTCAATTCTACTAATAACTCCCTTGTCACTGTCAGTTCTACTAATCCCTCCCTTGTCACTGTCAGATCTTCTTATACCTCCCATGTCACTGTCATGTGTATATATCCTCCACAGCCTTGTGGCAGACTGTGCTTTTTATCTTCCACAGCCTCGTGGCACAGACTGTGCTATATATCCTCCCTTGTCACTGTCAGTTCTACTAATACCTCCCATGTCACTGTCAGATCTACTCATACCTCCCATGTCACTGTCATGTGTATATATCCTCCACAGCCTTGTGGCACAGACTGTGCTATATATTCTCCACAGCCTTGTGGAGCATACTGTGCTATATATCCTCCACAGCATAGTGGCGCAGACTGTGCTATATATCCTCCACAGCCTAGTGACACAGACTGTGATATATATCCTCCACAGCCGAGTGGCAGACTGTGCTATATATACTCCACAGCCTCGTGGCACAGACTGTGCTATGTATCCTCCACAGCCTAGTGACAGACTGTGCTATATACCCTCCACAGCATAGTGGCAGACTGTGCTTTTTATCCTCCACAGCCTAGTGGAAGACTGTGCACTATATCCTCCACAGCCTGTCACTGTCAATTCTACTAATACCTCCCCTTGTCACTGTCAGTTATACTAATACCTCCCTTGTCACCGTCAATTCTACTAATACCTCCCCTTGTCACTGTCAGTTCTACTAATGCCTCCCTTGTCCCTGTTAATTCTCCTAATACCTCCCTTGTCACTGTCAGATCTACTCATACCTCCCATGTCACTGTCATGTGTATATATCCTCCACAGCCTAGTGGCACAGACTGTGCAATATATCCTTCAAAGCCTGTTGGTACAGACAGTGCTATATCCTTCACAGCCTAGCTGGCTTACCACGTCCTTCTGGTTCTCATCTGAACTCCTGTTTTCCAAGCTTTCTCATCCCTAGAGTCCTTCAAAATGATGACAAATCGTTACCATCTAGTCACTTATTACTGGCTCGGCAAGATGGACTATATATTGGTAGAACACTAGACTAGTGATCTTTAATCCTGTGTTCAGCCCCTGACAAAGGCAATTGGTAAAGGAAACAAATCAGGCATCTCCTTTTTTATTTATTTCACACTTTCATTAAATGTTAACATTCAGTGTTCTACAATGATACAGGATAAGACGTATAAATACAAGTCAATTGAGTACACATTCAACAATTTGAAGATAATTAGCATAATCAATCTATTCAATGATCTACCTCTTAAATGGTTAAAAGTAGAAACTACTCCATAAACTTGCCATAAATGAATGCCACTAAAAACATATTCTAAGTTTTCCAAATTCCAACATCATTAAATGAATATTTATTTTGGAAATAAATCTAAATCTGATGTAAAATTACATATTGTATTACATTGTACAAGATGTAAGTTCTTTCTTTATCTGGGGTCCATGCTCAACTCAAGTTAAAATCCTGACTCAAACACTTATGATTAACCCAGGGTCCAGACTAATGTTGTGTCAGCCACTCAGCCTTTTTCAGGACCCACACATCTCATGTTTTGGACAGACAGCAGTGTGTAATGCCACAGTTAAGTATCAGTGTCTCTCTTAAACTAATTCTGGGAAGTTTGAAGTTTCAAATGCAACATTGTTGATCTGGATATAGAAAATTGTGTCAATATTGGTATCAAACTTTTCTAAATCGGGACAGAATGTTTAAGCACCTTATGAAATATAAGATGGTAATGATCCCCAACTGAAATGGCACTTCTAGATCTATTACTTCTTTATTAGTTACACAAAGGAGTCATGAGTTCCCCTCTGTCAGAGTTGACGTTGGCTTTGTCAGCAGGTGCTCCGTTTCCTTAATCCTGCAATAAAAACAACAAAATACATATTTTTTTTTACAAAATTGCAAATTGCTTTTCCTGATTATTAACTGACAAACAAGAGGCCAAGGGGGCCTGTATCGCTCACCTATTTGTTTCATTACACGAAACTGACATATAGGTAACTTCAGACCAAATTTGGTAACTAGAACACAAGACATTTTAACATCTCTTAAACATTTCTTAAGATATTGTTGTTTGAAATTTGAAATTTTAAAGCTTTTAACCATTGTTGACCTTTGACTCCGGCTAGCACTTAAAGTTGATATTTGACCTCATTACTGTAATTAAGAAAACGATTTGCACTTCTGGTCTACATAACATACTCAAGTATCATGCCTCTAGTCCAAATGGTTCTTAGGATATTGTTGTTTGAAGTTTTTAACATATTTGACCACTGTGACCTTGAAACTATGTAAAGGTCATTTTAATGAGGAAAGTTTATAGCACTTTATCCCAGGTACCTACTGGCCAAATATCATGACCCTAGGTCCTCCAGTTCTTCAGAAGAAGTCACCGCAGTAAGGCATAAGCCTACCTGGCCCAAAGTTATTTTGCAAATTAATTTATCTTTTACATACTAATTTTCATGGCCAGTAGACCTAAAAGTTGCAAATAACAGATCAAACAAAAATTCACATTTTAGCCAAATTGCATGGCATTAGGGACATATATTGAATGTGTGCATCTTTCTGAATTGTTAAAAGGTACTCCTATACATACATAGTTTTGATCCTCAAGAACCTCTCCTGTGACGTTGGGTCACCAAAATGAAATGACAGGGAGTCTTCTAGGCTTTCTAACATCACCGGGTGTTTTGTGGGTGTGCTCGATAATCGCTTTTCATTCTGAGTCACGGTGGCAAAAGTGTCATCATTGGTGAAATCAAACGGTGGGAGTGTCACGCTATTGTTGATGGAAAGGTCTATGGGTTTCCTTATCGGTGACAGACCTACAGCTGCTGAGTCGTTGATGTCACTGGATGTCAGGTTTGTTTGGGGATAGCGTGAGAGGTCGCTAAATACACTGCTTCCTGATAAACATATTGATAACATCATTGTGATAGAAGGAATTCTCATAATGCAATGATACCAGAACAAAAAGGTACAGTGTGTAGAACAAGGCCAAATGGTCCAATTAAACACTGGCTCAATTGTAGAAAAGCACATATCTCAAAAAACAAAATCTCTAGCATTCATGAAAGAAATGACGCCACAGCTTTATTTAAAACTTCCAACTTTTACTTATTTTACAATAATTATGAAACAGATTATGATTTCATATATATTTATCACTCAAGTTGGCACAAATGGAAGCATGCAAGAGGTCATCAATTAAGCTCTAATTACCATTAGAGTGATTCGTGGCAGGAAACTGCATCTGCTGATCCGCAGGTTGTGCCTCTAGTGGAGTAATGATAGAGGAGGTTTGTGCACTGTGTATGTCCGCCAGGCCACCACTCTGAGTTTGTGTTCCACTGCCATCTTCAGCACCCAAACTTTGTAGGACAGTCAGTGCTTTTTGTCTATCTGTTCCACCTTGACAGTGCATGTTACTTTGATACAATTCTCCAGCTGCAAATGTTTGTAGCATATTTGGTTCCTGGTGAGATTCAGCTAGACTGCTGGTATGTGTGGTGCAATGGACTTGGTACATGTTAGCAGAATGCACTGTCTGTGAAGATCCATGTGGTGCCTCAGGATTGCCAGCTTTGTGCTGAGTGTCTCTCATCCCTTGATTCATTGCTGGCTCACCAGGAACAGTCTGTATCAATACAAGTATTCCTTATTGACATTCTGTATCAATACAAGTATTCCTCATTCACATTCTGTATCAATACAAGTATTCCTTATTCACATTCTGTATCAATACAAGTATTCCTTATTGACATTCTGTATCAATACAAGTATTCCTCATTGACATTCTGTATCAATACAAGTATTCCTCATTGACATTCTGTATCAATACAAGTATTCCCCATTCACATTCTGTATAGTGATGCAAAAGAATGGACTTTATGTAGTAGTGTTTTTCTTTGACCATATTGTAGCATTTAGCTATAAATGTCTGTATGTAACGGAAATCAGCCTTCCGTGTATTATTATAGGTAACACACAGCGGGGACGGGCCCAGGGAAATAGCACGTTGAAATGCGAGTGAGATGCTGGGCAGATGTGATGAAATGTGCTGTAAGCCTGTTTGTCCAGTATGTATTGTCTATGTATAGTATCCTTAGTGTTGAATGTTGGGTATTATACCTGGTGCACTGGTCACTTTGAACAGAATGAACACAGCTATACTACTTATATCTAGAGATCACAGAGATTGAGATATGTAGCAGGCACTAGAATAAAAAAACAGTTAACGTAAGTACCCGTGTATAACATATTAAATAATGTATTTAATTAATGTAATATTTTTGTTTAAAAGTAAAATTGATATTTTGAAAGTCTCTGTTAATTGAGATATTAGGCCTGGTCAACCTAGTAGATAAGTGATTCCGGGGTAGCAAGTTTTTTTTACATGTGTGTTAATTGTTTTATTTATAGTGTGTGTACTGTATGTTGAAGAGGGGCAGTTATTTTTACGTATGTGTAATTATGTTATATAATTAGATATAAACTGTTATTTCTATATAATCTATAGACTGAACATCACAGTTCAATTTATACATAATACAACTATTGGAACTAATGTAACTGGCTACGGCCAAAGAGATGTTTGACATGTTTTATCTTGTGTGATTGTAGGAATGTATCATTATGTATCGTAATATGATGTCTTCCATGTTGTTGTTTTTAAATAATAAATCTGTTAAACCAAGAACCCTGGAATTGTCGTGTATCAATAGCACTATTACACTTAAGAAAGTTTTTGGGATTCAGTTTTCAAAAAGTGGTGGAAAATGATAATGGGACATTCCTATGGAGCATCACCAGGTACAGTAAACCATTTCTAAAGCACAAATCAACTATTCAAGCACAGAACTAAATATTGCATCTTTTCATAATGGAAACTTGGATCACAATTGCAGCTACTTTAAACCTTTGATTATGAAGCGATTACACAGCTACAATTCGTTGATGTACTTAGTACAAATTGTACATATTTGATCATTGTGACCATATGAAAGTATCTTCTGAAAGATTTTCCTTTTTATTGATTTTCTTTACCCAAGGATGCTCTACATAAAATTTGGTTAAAATCTCTCCAGTCAATGGGCCATGGCGGCTATGTTGGATTTTCAGATCGACACGAAAAGTAAGAACACTTGTTAAGGACCTTATAAGGACCAATTGTACCAAATTTTAAGCCAATGGCTTGAGCTGTTCTTTTGAAGAAGTCGAAAATGTCTCGGCCAATTAGAGATCAAGGCGACCATCTAGGATGTTCAGATAAAAAAGAAACAAAAAAACCACTTGTTCTGGACCTAATAAAGATCATTTGTACTAAGATGAAAGTTAATCTGTGAAGTCACTCTTGAGAAGAAGTCAAAGATGTTTCAGCTAAACAGAGAATAGGATGCCTATCATGGATTTTCAGATCAGTATGAAAAATAACCACACTTGGTCAGGACATCATAACGAATATTATGTACCAAGTTTGAAGTTAATCGCACAAACAGTTCTGAAGAGGAAGTAGAAAATGTTTGATTTTCAGTTACGACGGACAATGGACTATGCATGAAGACGGATGGCCATAGCTCACATGAGCAATCATGTGAGCTAAAAATGTAAATGGTTAACATGAAGTAGTCATGGATGTGAAAGCTTCAATATCAATTATCAAGCGAGATCCAAAACTGATTTGGATCAAGACTTACCCAATTCCCTCTAAGTCTGAACTCATGCTTTTCCCACTAAGTCTACAGACTTGCCCTATTATTTGGAATGAGATTCATCAGTTTAGTATGAACAACAAGAGGCCCAATGGGGCTGCATCACTCACCTGGTATTAATCTCACACTTGTAATCTTAAAAGTGGACTAAAATACAGCTACAGGCAGAATATCAGTGTTTGATTCATAAGAACCAATTAAAAGATTTAAACATATGACGCCTGTGACCTTGAATGTCAAACAAGGATATTAGGTTGAAAGTGGGCCAAGGTCATTCATTTGAACAAACTTGGTAGCCCTTCATCCCAGCATGCTACAGGCTTAATATCAGTACCCTGGGCCTTTTGGTTATTGAGAAGTGGTTTGAAGATTTTAAGACATTTGATCCCTGTCACCTTGAAAGTGGGTCAAGGTCATTCTTTTGAACAAACTTGGTAGCCCTTCATCCCAGCATGCTACAGGCTTAATATCAGTACCCTGGGCCTTTTGGTTATTGAGAAGAAGTCGTTTGAAGATCGGGCCAGGTGAGCTAATAAATGTCTGTTTTGAACACAAGCAGTAATTGAACATTTGATTTGCAAGCTTTCAGAATGTCTTTTTTACTTTGTCAAGCATGCAAAGAGTGCAAAAGACCGGTGTCTCAACTATAAACCGCTAAAAACTAAGCCACAATGTGCCTAGTCAGTACATTCGGCTGTCAGAAACTATCCCCACCAAGTCTCTACTTACACTTTTCCCATGAAGTTTCTACTTACCCTATTCCCACCAAATTTCTACTTACCCTATTCCCACTAAGTCTCTACTTACCCTATTCCCACTAAGTCTCTACTTACCCTATTCCCACTAAGTTTCTACTTACCCTATACCCACTAAGTCTCTACTTACCCTATTCCAACCAAGTCTCTACTTACCCTATTCCCACTAAGTCTAGCCTCCACCAAGGCTACCCTGTTCTCTACAAGTACCATCCTGGCCATGAGAGTCTCCAGCTGCTGGTGGATTATTGTTAGGGTGGCGTTAACCTTGTCATTGGGGCTGAGTGCAGCCTGGGCCTCCACACTGATGTTCCTTACCACCGAGTCTAGATTGTTCATTCGGTCCACAACAGTCTGCAATTTTATGGAAACAACAACAGCTAGCTCACACAGTGTTTTTTTTTCTTTTTTCTTTTTTTTTATAAATATTTATTAATTTTCTATGGATAAATCAAATTCAAACTTCAAACAAGGAAGCAGGTCAAAAGTTTAAGCTCAGATACTAACGCAGAATAAATTTCTGCACAACGATTCTTAACTTTAACTGACATGGGTCAGCAAAACTTCAGACAGGCTCCATGGCCAAAGCACTTAATGTTTGGAATAACTCTTTAAGTCCAAAAGTCAGTCATTTTTACTACAGGGTATCAAAAAGAAAAGTAGCTTCCTGCTTCTGCACAAGAAATGTTTTGTCTTCTGATTCAATAATTCCATGACTCTTCAAATTCCTTTTTTATAATCTGAATTTGAAGAAGCTTGCATCTTCATGATTTCAAAATTTAGTAAAATTTGTTCATATCACCAGTTAACACAGAGAAAAGAGTTTTCGAGATTTGCAGATCATGATATGTTTCAATTTTTTAACGACGTATCCATCCCTTACCTGTATTATCTTGAAGTACTGTTGGGACTCCTGACTCGGTACAAATGGCTGACCTGTAGGACTGTCATCAACGCACTGCGGTTCTAAAAATGATTCACCTCGAGTGACAGCATTCACAGTCTCTATTTCATCCTCTTCACTTTCCTCTTCATCTTCTTCCGTATCTTCTTCCAGGTGTTTATCTAGGAATGAAAAATAACAGAATAATATTTTTTTTATGTTATTACTTGTACTGACAATCATGAATTAAATATGAATAAAGTTCCAGATTGACACATTGGTGAAAACCTCAACATCTAATTTTGAAATCCAACCAAAAAGTTCTGTTGAATACCAATGATATTTCTTGCCGTGTCTGAAACAATCCACAAGGGAAGCTTTGCTCATGTAGGGGACATTTTCTTAAAAGAAGGAATGTTCACAAAACTGGAAGCTAAATGGATGGATGCTATTTCTGAAAAATTGTTTACTGAAAGCAAAATCCTGTAACCACTTCATGCAATAAACCCTGGGTAGGTCACCAATATAACCAGGTTAGGTCACCAACATAACCAGGGTAGGTCCCCAACATAACCAGGTTAGGTCACCAACATAACCATGGTAGGTCACCAATATAACCAGGTTAGGTCACCAATATAACCAGGTTAGGTCACCAATATAACCAGTGTAGGTCGTCAATATAACCAGGGCAGGTGACCAATATAACCAGGGAAGGTCACCAACATAACCATGGTAGGTCACCAATATAACCCAATATAACCAGGGCAGGAAACCAATATACCCAGGGCAGGTAACCAATATACCCAGGGCAGGTAACCAATATAACCAGGGCAGGTCCCCAATATAACCAGGACAGGTCACCAATATAACCCAATATAACCAGGGCAGGAAACCAATATACCCAGGGAAGGTCACCAATATAACCCAATATAACCAGGGCAGGAAACCAATATACCCAGGGTAGGTAACCAATATACCCAGGGCAGGTAACCAATATACCCAGGGAAGGTCACCAATATAACCAGTGTAGGTCACCAACATAACCAGGGTAGGTCACCAATATAACCAGGGTAGGTAACCAATATAACCAGGGCAGGTAACCAATATACCCAGGGTAGGTCACCAATATAACCAGGGCAGGTCACCAATATAACCAGGGTAGGTCACCAACATAACCAGGGTAGGTCACCAATATAACCAGGGTAGGTCACCAATATAACCAGGGTAGGTCACCAATATAACCAGGGTAGGTCACCAATATAGCCAGGGTAGGTCACCAACATAACCAGGGTAGGTCACCAATACAACCAGGGCAGGTCACCAATATAATCAGTGTAGGTCACCAATATAACCACGGTAGGTCACCAATATAGCCAGGGTAGGTAACCAATATAACCAGAGTAGGTCACCAATATAACCAGGGCAGGTCACCAATATAACCAGGGTAGGTCACCAATATAGCCAGGGTAGGTCACCAACATAACCAGGGTAGGTCACCAATACAACCAGGGCAGGTCACCAATATAATCAGTGTAGGTCACCAATATAACCACGGTAGGTCACCAATATAGCCAGGGTAGGTCACCAATATAACCAGGGTAGGTCACCAATATAACCAGGGCAGGTCACCAATATAATCAGTGTAGGTCACCAATATAACCACGGTAGGTCACCAATATAGCCAGGGTAGGTCACCAATATAACCAGAGTAGGTCACCAATATAACCAGGGCAGGTCACCAATATAATCAGTGTAGGTCACCAATATAACCACGGTAGGTCACCAATATAGCCAGGGTAGGTCACCAATATAACCAGAGTAGGTCACCAATATAACCAGGGCAGGTCACCAATATAATCAGTGTAGGTCACCAATATAACCACGGTAGGTCACCAATATAGCCAGGGTAGGTCACCAATATAACCAGAGTAGGTCACCAATATAACCAGTGTAGGTCACCAATATAACCACGGTAGGTCACCAATATAGCCAGGGTAGGTCACCAATATAACCAGAGTAGGTCACCAATATAACCAGGGCAGGTCACCAATATAACCAGGGTAGGTCACCAATATAACCAGGGTAGGTCACCAATATAATTTTTTTGGCCACACCCCTTACCCACGGGGTAGTGGCCAATTCATGTAGAGAAATTGACAATAGACAATGTTTTCTTGGCGATTTTATCAGTAATGAAGAGATCCTTAACTGTACAACCAAATGTTTTTCTAGCTAACAAAAATGTCTTTGCAGCCGAGGAGGGAAGGTAAGTTCTGGCTTTATTCACCTAGCCTCTTTGGAATACAAGCACAGGAATTTATCCTGAATCAAAAGCATCTTCCAAACAACATCTCAATCATCGTTATAAATGAGTAATCTATTTTACATTTAAACCTACGATAGCGCACTGTCTGTGGTTTGAAATTCTCTCTGCGGTAACGTCTTAGTGCGTGCATACTCTCTTTTTACCAAGGCACGGTAGTCTACTGTGGTAGGACGCCAGGCTTGTGACCGAAGGGTTGCGGGTTTTCGAGTCACAGCACGGCACTGTGTTGTATTTTTTAGCAAGATACTTTACTCTGCTTGTTCCAGTCTACTCAGCTGTAAATGAGTACGTGGTTGGGCAGTGCTAGAATTGTTGAACGCTAGCTGTTAGTGCCGAAATGGCAGCTCCAGCTGTATGCTCCCCAGGAAGTTGGAAGGTATTGGCTGGTTGCAAAGACCCTATAACCACAGATAATAATTGGTGAACTGCTTTGAGACGACCTACGAACTAGGTTATGATAAAGCGGTATATAGAACCTCAAATTATTATTATTATTAAAAGTTTGTTTTTATTCAAATCCCCCTTGTGAACAGAAATATCTGATTGGATTTATATATTATGATACTTATAACTCTTGCTTGCAGTGCTAGTGCATTGTGTAAATTCAAAGCGACAGGAATGTGTTATGTGTGAAATCAGACTCCTAACTGACATTGTGTTGTCGGTCGACAGCGGGGTATTATACATGTTTACTTTTCACGGAAAAGCCAGGATAGTGTGCAGGGTGCAGAGAACATACGAAGGGGTTCCCCTATTACTGCTGTCTGACATGGGACAATCCTACAACCACAGATATGGGAGAAGAGTACCTGCAGTACCTGGGACAGATCTGTTCCTAGTCAGACCTGTTGTTACAGGCAGGAAGTGTACTTCTGAAGACTTCTGATTTGATACCCTAGCTGCTAGCCTCTCTTTGGTGACATGAGGTGGTGAAGCAACATCTGTAGCGAGTGGTGGGTGTTGTAAATGATCAGTCATGGGACTAGTCATGTGACGTACAGGATGACATTGAGGCCTGTGTGGTTGTAAAAGCTCATTCACTACCTGTGGTGCCGATGTCACTTCTGGAGGGGAAGTTACTCTTACATATTTTGTATTTGTCACCGTCTTCGGTCTCTTCCCGCGACCAGAGGTAGAAATTGGTGCTTCAATTGACACTGGATCTGCTGACTTTGGCCGACTTCCCTAAGGATCAGAGAATTACAAGATAGCAAATTTTGTAATAAAAGAAATTTGACATTATGACTCTCAATGTCAGTATTATTGATACATGTCAAAATCATGATAACACAATTTTTTATTTTTTTTTATTCTACAGTATTTGCAAACTAAAGGTTTTCTATCAAACAACACTTAAAAGGAGTTGCAGTTCTTACAACCTTGGAATGTTTCATCGTACAGTGCTATCAAAATATTTTTTTCCATTGAATAAATTATGCCATATCTTATCATTTGTTTACTTGTGTTTTACATCTCATTAACAGCTATGGTCATTTAAGTGCCAGGTTTTGGGGGTGGAAGAGTACCCTAAGAAAACCCACTGACATGCGACCAGTATACCTGCCACAGCCTCACATAGGCCTTGAACCTGTGACACAGTGATGGAGGGCTAGTGCTCAAAGACAGTTAGACGCCTTAATCACTCGGCCAATGCGGCCCCTCAAGGTGTGATATCAATCTCATGCCTATCTGATTAAGTTACATATGAAAAAGATCATTTAATATACTGCACACTAACCATCAACCTCACATGTATTTGTAAAGTTTTACCCACGCTACTTTGTTACTGTTTTGACGTTGCATTTTAACATGAGTTCTTAATTACATAAGTACCTTTGTAGAAACAAGCTGTACAAGTCCACTTACGGCAGCACCTCCTGTAGTCATTTTTTTCGGAGGGTTCAATGAAAGGCTCTTCTCCCGGACCAGGCGTAACACTTCTGAGCACATAATGATCTTCCTCTCTGCAAAACCTGTGTTGAAGAACTGTTCTTTCGTTATGAGGGGTTTGTAGCTGAACAGATCTCGCAGGATCTGTGAAATAGGAAATATAAACAGTTGTACAGGTATATTATGTATAGGAAGGAAACTATCAATGCTGGCTAGGGCGAGGACAGACCATCCGTTGTGTATAGGAAGGAAACTAGTGATGCTGGCTAGGGCAAGGACAGACCATCCGTTGTGTATAGGAACTAAACTAGTGATGCTGGCTAGGGCGAGGACAGACCATCCGTTGTGTATAGGAACTAAACTTGTGATGCTGGCTAGGGCGAGGACGGACCATCCGTTGTGTATAGGAACTAAACTAGTGATGCTGGCTAGGGCGAGGACAGACCATCCGTTGTGTATAGGAACTAAACTTTTGATGCTGGCTAGGGCGAGGACAGACCATCCGTTGTGTATAGGACACCTGTCAACACTACTATAAACTACAGGAACTAAATACTCATTCGCATGTTGTGATTGAATATATGACTTTATATTTATAACCCATTTTACTCCATCGCCCTAGGCCTGCATACTTACGAGTTTACAGACGAGAGGCAAAGCACTAAATTATTCCACCATTGACGAAAACACGGCTTTGGCTTTACCCAAAACCTTAAATATGTAAAGTTAATTGTTTTCTCTACATTTTCTATGATACAAAGTATTCTGATGAGTCATATGTCTATGGTAAACAAGAGGCCCAATGGGCCTGCATCGCTCACCTGGTATAAAACTCTCACTTGTAACCTTAAAAGTGATCTAAAATAAAGCTACAGGAAAAATATCAGTATTTATGATTAAAATTCATTCAAAAGACCGTTATTTTTTTTCAAAACATTTCACCCCTGTGATTGAAAGTCGAACAAAGCCATTATGTTGAACACATTGTATAGCCTTTCATCTCAGGATGCATGGTTATTCAGAAGAGGTTGTTTAAAGATTTAAAAAAAAATTGACCCCTGTGGCCTTGAATATAAGTCAAAGTCATTCACTTTAACAAACAATGTAGTCCTCGATCCCAGCATATGCTACTGACTAAATATCAACATCTGAGCCTTTTGGTTATTCAGAACAAGTTGTTGAAATATTTTGAACATATTTGCTCCTTGTGACCTTGAATATGATTCAAGGTCATACATTTATACAAACTTGGTAGCCCTTGATCCTAGTATGCTACTGACCAAATATCATCACCCTGGGCATTTTGGTTATTCAGAAGAAGTTGTTTAAAGTTTTTAACATATTTGACCCCTGTGACCTTGAATATGGGTGAATGTCATACATTTGAACAAACGTGTAGCCCTTCATCTCAGCATGCTACTGGCCAAATATCATCACCCTGTGCATTTTGGTTATTCAGAAGAAGTTGTTGAATGTTTTTCACATAGTTGACCCCTGTGACTTTGAATATAGATGAAGGTCATTTATTTGAACAAACTTTGTAGCCCTTTATCTCAGCATGCTACTGGCCAAATATCATTACCCTGGGCATTTTGGATATTCAGAAGAAGTTGTTTAAAGTTTTTAACATATTTGACCCCTGTGACCTTGAATATGGGTGAAGGTCATTCATTTGAACAATTTTGTAGCCCTTCATCTCAGCTAGCTACTGGCCAAATATCATCACCCTGGGCATTTTGATTATTGAAAAGAAGTTGTTTAAAGTTTTTTACATATTTGACCCCTGTGACCTTGAATATAGATGAAGGTCATTCATTTGAACAAACTTTTGTAGCACTTTATCTCAGCATGCTACTGGCCAAATATCATTACCCTGGGCATTTTGGATATTCTTCAGAGGTTGTTTAAAGTTTTTAACATATTTGACCCCTGTGACCTTGAATATGGGTGAAGGTCATTCATTTGAACAAACTTTGTAGCCCTTCATCTCAGCTAGCTACTGGCCAAATATCATCACCCAGGGCATTTTGGTTATTGAAAAGAAGTTGTTTAAAGTTTTTGACATATTTGACCCCTGTGACCTTGAAAATAGGTGAAGGTCATTCATTTGAACAAACCTTTGTAGCACTTCATCTCATCATGCTACTGGCCAAATATCATCACCCTGAGCATTTTGGTTATTCAGAAGAATTTGTTTAAAGGTTTTTTAATACAATTGACCCCTGTGACCTTGAATATAATTGAAGGTCATTCATTTGAACAAACTTGGTAGCCCTTCACCCAAGCATGCTACTGGCCGAATATCAACTCCCTGGGCATTTTGGTTATTGAGAAGAAGATGTTTAAAGTTTTTGACATATTTGACCCCTGTGACCTTGAAAATAGGTGAAGGTCATTAAATATAACAAACTTTGTAGCCCTTCATCCAAGTTTGCTTCTGGCCAAATATCGACACCCTAGGCCTTTCGGTTATTAAGAAGAAGTCGTTTAAAGTTAAATATTGACGCCGGCCGGACGACAGACTGACAGACGACAGACGGACGGCGCGCCACGGCATAAGCTCACTTGGCATTTCGTGCCAGGTGAGCTAAAAATATTGAATTCCAAAATTTACTCTTTTGATGACAAAAGTGTTTTTTTAATCCGAATCAGATATTTAATCACACTTGTATCACTAATCAAGCAGTGAATATTGCAGGATTTTGAGATTTCAATGTGTATACCAGTACATATCACCCATATGTACACCAGTACATATCACCCATATGTACACCAGTACATATCACCCATATGAATACTAGTACATATTACATGTGTATACCAGTACATATCACACATATGAATACCAGTACATATTACACATATGTATACCAGTACATATCACACATATATACCAGTACATATTACACATATGTATACCAGCACATATTACACATATGTATACCAGTACATATCACACATATGTATACATATCACACATGTATACCAGTACATATCACAAATATGTATACCAGTACATATCACCCATATGTATACCAGTACATATCACCCATATGTATACCAGTACATATTACATGTATGTATACCAGTACATATTACACATATGTATACCAGTACATATCACTCATATGTATACCAGTATATATCACATATGTATACCAGTACATATCACTCATATGTATACCAGTATATATCACATGTGTATACCAGTACATATCACACATGTGTATACCATTACATATCACACATACTATATGTATACCAGTACATATCACACACATGTATACCAGTACATATCACACACATGTATACCAGTACATATCACATGTGTATACCAGTACATATCACACATTTGTATACCGTATATATTACACATTTGTATACCATACATATCACATGTGTATACCAGTACATACTACAAATGTGTATACCAGTACATATCACGCATGTGTATATCATTACATATCACGAATGTGTATATCATTACATATCACAAATGTGTATACCAGTACATATCACACGTGTATACCTGTACATATCACACATTTATACCAGTACATATTCTCATTTATACCAGTACATATCACATGTGTATACCAGTACATATAACACATGTGTATACCATTACATATCACACATACTATATGTATACCAGTACATATCACACACATGTATACCAGTACATATCACACACATGTATACCAGTACATATCACATGTGTATACCAGTACATATCACACATTTGTATACCGTACATATTACACATTTGTATACCATACATATCACATGTGTATACCAGTACATACTACAAATGTGTATACCAGTACATATCACGCATGTGTATATCATTACATATCACGAATGTGTATATCATTACATATCACAAATGTGTATACCAGTACATATCACACGTGTATACCTGTACATATCACACATTTATACCAGTACATATTCTCATTTATACCAGTACATATCACATGTGTATACCAGTACATATAACACATGTGTATACCATTACATATCACACATACTATATGTATACCAGTACATATCACACACATGTATACCAGTACATATCACACACATGTATACCAGTACATATCACATGTGTATACCAGTACATATCACACATTTGTATACCGTACATATTACACATTTGTATACCATACATATCACATGTGTATACCAGTACATACTACAAATGTGTATACCAGTACATATCACGCATGTGTATATCATTACATATCACAAATGTGTATATCATTACATATCACAAATGTGTATACCAGTACATATCACACGTGTATACCTGTACATATCACACATTTATACCAGTACATATTCTCATTTATACCAGTACATATCACATGTGTAAACCAGTACATATCACACATATGTATACCAGTACATATCACATGTGTATACCAGTACATATCACACATAGTGTATGTATACCTGTACATATCACACATGTGTATACCAGTAATATCACACATGTGTATATAATTACATATCACACATGTGAATATCATTACATATCACACATTTGTATACCAGTACATATCACACATATGTATACCAGTACATATCACACATATGTATACCAGTAATATCACACATGTGTATATAATTACATATCACACATATGTATATCATTACCTATAACACATTTGTATACCAGTACATATCACTCATATGTATACCAGTACATATCACATTTATGCCAACAAGTACAACACGACAAAGGTATAGGTATCAGTATGATGTATATTCATTGGGTATATAGATGATATATTCATGTGATACATCAGATACAGCATTTAAACAATTAAACATACAAATAACATTTGGCTTAAACACTAACTCAGCTGTCCCCCTTATACAAATTTTTTGAATCATTTACTGAAATTTGTATGAGTCAGATGATGACTATCAATAAGCAGATTTATATCTTTCTGAGTTGTGGCCACCCTATTCTGGACCTGATCAGTGTGCGACAGTGTAAGGTGACCACCAGTATAGATGATTCAGCCGCTGCATGGCCCTCGCTCAGCTGGAGGGGGACTGATATACTGCCGTAATGCAAGTTACAGGAACTCTTCGAGAACACTACGTGACGCTCTCACAAATCCGGAAATCCACCCAGCAGTGAATTCCATCACAGTACATGAGACAGTACCGTGCAAATGTTTGCAAGAACTTGTGAGATTCTTTGTTATGTAACCTTGAGATGTGAATATCTCATGAATCGAATGATGAATTGATATATGAAATTATTTGAACTTGGGGAAAGATGTTATAAAACATCACAAGTCCAAAACTCAGATGTGAATGATGAATTAAGAAGAACAGCTGAGTGTCCCCAAGCACATTTGTATACCAGTACATATCACTCATATGTATACCAGTACATATAACACATTTGTATACCAGTACATATCACACATATGTATACCAGTACATATCACACATATATATACCAGTACATATCACTCATATGTATACCAGTACATATCACTCATATGTATACCAGTACATATCACACATATGCATACCAGCACATATCACACATGTGTATACCAGTACATATCACACATTTGAAAACATGATTAGTTGTGAAAACACCATACATATACATATAAGTGTTGGAACCTTGTAAACAGCTTCAATGAATCGGAAATCTGTCTTTCCAAACAGCTCTGCATCGGAGGCTGAGATAAGCTCCGCCAGTGCGTGGTTGTAACTTGTGAAAGCAAAGTGGTACAGAGGCAAGAAGACAGTCGGCTTCCCCAGCGACATTCTGTAAATTGAATTGTAATGCTAATAAATATTCATTTGTCAGTTGTTTTTTGCATAGTTTGACAGCTGAATACAGACTGCTTCCCCTAGCAAAAAAGTGCTTTATTTTTCCAAAATGAAGAAAAGTGAGGAATATCTTCCCAATTTTCCCAGGTCATGCAGAAATCGGCTGTTGTAAAATTTGGGCATGTCCTTCTTCAGAAGAAATCAACACCACATTCTATGTGTGTACCATCAATTTTCAGTGGCACAGTTAACGTTTACGCTAGTTATTTCAAGTCACTGGTCCGGATTATATTGATGTAACAATTACAGTACTGAAATGTTCCATGTCTAGTTAGCAATAACCATATATAATTACATGGCCTAAATATCACAGATACTTTCAGCATATCGTAATTACATTTAGTTTGAACTCATTTCCCATCACAGCAGTCAGCCTAATGTGAACTCAAAATATATGAAATACTTGAGCTTGGAATTGTCCATACTATATAATACTGAAAAATTCCATATCAGTTAGCAATAACCTGGCCTAAGTATCACAAACTCTTTCAGCCAACCTATACATCTAGTTCAAGCTTAACTTCCCATATCTAACACAATATCACAGCCTACTATGAACCACGATGTGTAGTGTTTGTGCCCAGGATGGCCTATAGTATATAATGAAATGACCAGGATGGCCTAAAGTATATAATGAAATGACCAGAACGGCCTATAGTATATAATGAAATGACCAGGACGGCCTACAGTATATAATGAAATGACCAGGATTGCCTATAGTATATAATGAAATGACAAGGATGGCCTATAGTATATAATGAAATGACCAGGATGGCCTATAGTATATAATGAAATGACCAGGATGGCCTATCGTATATAATGAAATGACTTAAGTCATACTCAGCAAGGTTGATGTCCTCATTATATTTGATCAGCTTGATTTCCTTTTGTAATTTCCGGAGGTTATTTGTTAAATCACCGGTAGGCATTTTCTGAAACAAAGCAAATAGGTTATATTAGTCAACGAAATATCCAGGTAAGTTACTCTGATTTGGCAGGGTCTAGATCTAGGTGAAAAAATACTTTTTGTATTGAAAATTGGGCATGGAGTTAAAAATTCTTTTAAAAACAGGAGTTTTATTTGAATAACGAGGGAAGTTGTTCAGATGTTTCTGTTACTTTAATTAAATGACAACATTCCATGTATGTGTCAGGTTAATCAGTCCTATTTTTGGGTGTTGCAATCAGATAGGAATACAGTAAGAATAATTGAAGTGACCATTTCATTGCTGTGGGACCCTTTTTAATTACCATTATGTAGGGTTGAGTGGCCAATTTGTGTGTCCCTATTATGGAACCTATTACCAAACTATAAGATTAGAAGAACCTTGATAACGATATGATGCTTTGCATTGTTTATGTACAATTTTTATAGGATTTACCAAGACAGTTAACAATACAGTTGCTATACAATGAGTACAACTCCAGTAATTGATCATTTAGCTGTCATTAAACGCTGCCATCCAGTGCAAAACTGTTGTGTCTGCAGTCTACTTATATTACAGCACATAAATGTGAATTTTCTGATACCGCTTAACTCCAAAATTATGCAACTGCATATGGAAAATTAATAATGCCTATACATTTTAAAATATCAACAAAATGTTTTTCATGTGATATTTACATTGGCTAAGCATAATCAGGAAATGCAATAAAAAATTTCAGGACATATATATATTTTTGGGTTATACATAGAATAGCCAAGCACAATATTTATTTTTTAAATGAAAAAGGCAATATTAAGTAACAAATGTATTTTTCAAATAAATGACCCTTGTAACCATTTACAAGAGGCCCAAGGGCCTTACCTGTCACCTGAGTTATATCATAGGTACTGGCAGCTTTATTTTATTGTTTAGATGTGATGTGGAAATCATCATGTAAACTACGTGAAATACAATACTTGTCATGTAATCAAAGGATAAGAATTTAAAAATATTGGTAAATGTTCCCTTTGGGGCCCCGCCCTGGCTCAAGGGGTTGGGGTAGGAATCTCAATTTTACAATTTGAAACCATCTTCCTCCAAGGATAATTCTCACTAAGTAAAAATAATTTCCTACAGAAAGTTGTCAAAATATACACAAAAGGGTGATTTCCCTATATAAACTATAGCAAACTTTACCCCCTCCCCAAGGGAGGACGGATAGCTCGGGGGTTCTGAAATTTACGATTTAGATAAAGCCCCTGATGATTTTCTTTCCATGCAGAGAAAATGAATGTAGTACCTCTGAGTCTGGAGGAGAAAAATTTGGAAATATTGGTTAATTTTCCCTTTGGGGCCCCGCTCTAGCCCCTGGGGATGGGGCAGGAATCCCAATTTTACAAAGTAATACTCTCATTCACCAAAGATGATTCTGACTAAGTTTGAGTAATTTTCTGCTGAAAATGGATAAAATATATACCGAAAAGTGTTATTTCCCTATATAAACTATAGTAAACTTCACCCCCTCCCAAAGGGAGAACGAATAACTGGGGGATCCTGAAATTTACAATTTAAGTAAAGCCCCTGATGATCTTTCTTTCCATGCAGAGAAAATGAGTGTAGTACCTCTGAGTCTGAAGAAGAAGATTTTTGAAATATTGGTTAATTTTCCCTTTGGGGCCCCGCCCTGGCCCCAGGGGTTGGGGTAGGAATCCCAATTTAACAATTTTGTAGCCTCATCTACCAAGGATTATTCTGACCAAGTTTGAAAAAAATCCATAAACTAGTTCTTGAGAGGAAGTTGAAAATGTAAAACGTTTACGCACGACGGACGACCGACGACCGACGATGGACGGCAAGCGATTAGAATAGGTCACTTGAGCAAAGCTCAGGTGACTTAAAAATAGATGAAGGTCATTTGTTTGAACAAAATTAGTAGCCCTTCATTCCAGCATGTTACTGGCCAAACACATTATCCTATACCTCTTGGGTATTCAGAAGCAGTTGTTTAAAGGTTTTAAACATATTTGACCCCTGTGACCTTGAAAATGGGTGAAGGTCATTTGTTTGAACAAACTTGGTAGTACTTCATCCCAGCATGTAACTGGCCAAATATCATCATCCAAGGCCTTTTGGTTATTGAGGAGAAGTTGTTGAAAGGTATTTAACATATTTGACCCCTGTGACCTTGAAAATGGATGAAGGTCATTCATTTGAACAAACTTAGTAGCCCTTCATCCAAGCATGCTACAGGCCCAATATCAGTACCCTGGGCCTTTTTGTTATTGAGAAGAAGTTGCTTGAAGATTTTAACACATTTGACCCCTGTGACCTTGAATATATGTCAAGGTCATTCAATTGAACAAACTTGGTTACCCTTCATCCAAGCATGCTACAGGC
Source organism: Mizuhopecten yessoensis (assembly GCF_002113885.1). Taxonomy (NCBI): domain Eukaryota; kingdom Metazoa; phylum Mollusca; class Bivalvia; order Pectinida; family Pectinidae; genus Mizuhopecten; species Mizuhopecten yessoensis. Next base: position 115,624 of record NW_018404210.1, read on the forward strand.
CAAATATCAGTACCCTGGGCCTTTTGGTTATTGAGAAGAAGTTGCTTGAAGATTTTAACACATTTGACCCCTGTGACCTTAAAAGTGGGTCAAGGTGATTCATTTGAACAAACTTGGTAGCCCTTTATCCCAGCATGCTACAGGCCCAATATCAGTGCCCTGGGCCCATTGGTTATTGAGAATAAGTTGTTTGAAGATTTTACCACATTTGACCCCTGTGACCTTGAAAGTGGGTCAAGGTCATTCATTTGAACAAACTTGGTAGCCCTTTATCCCAGCATGCTACTGGCCCAATATCAGTACCCTGGGCCTTTTGGTTATTGAGAAGAAGTTGTTTGAAGATTTTAAAGACATCTGACACCAGTGACCTTGAATATGGATGAAGGTTATTTATTTGAACAAACTTTGTAGCCCTTTATCTCAGCATGCTACTGGCCAAATATCATTACCCTGGGCATTTTGGTTATTCAGAAGAAGTTGTTTAAAGTTTTAAACATATTTGACCCCTGTGACCTTGAATATGGGTGAAGGTCATTCATTTGAACAAACTTTGTAGCACTTCATCTCAGCATGCTACTGGCTAAATATCATCACCCTGAGCATTTTGGTTATTCAGAAGAAGTTGTTTAAAGGTTTTTTAATACAATTGACCCCTGTGACCTTGAATATAATTGAAGGTCATTCATTTGAACAAACTTGGTAGCCCTTCACCCAAGCAAGCTACTGGCCAAATATCATCTCCCTGGGCATTTTGGTTATTGAGAAGAAGATGTTTAAAGTTTTTGACATATTTGACCCCTGTGACCTTGAAAATAGGTCATTTATTTGAACAAACTTAGCAGCCCTTCATCCAAGTTTGCTTCTGGCCAAATATTGACACCCTAGGCCTTTCGGTTATTAAGAAGAAGTCGTTTAAAGTAAAATATTGACGCCGGACGACGGACGGACGACGGACGCCGCGCCACGGTAAAGCTCACTTGGCACTTCGTGCCAGGTGAGCTAATAAAATATAAGATTAAACTTTAAAAATGCCTAAAAAATAAAAATATGTATTTTCCAATCAAAATAAACAACCAATTGTTTTGTCAGATCACCTTTCCAATGAGTAGATGATTTATGCATAAAGAATAGCATATAGTGATATGTATATATGTAATTCTCTTTTTAAATAAAAGATAAATTAACTATAAATGATAACTGTTCCAAGTCCTCGGATCATTTTTTAAAGAACAGATTTAAGTGTGTTATTGATTTAACCTTCTCATAGTCCTTCTTGACTTATTTTGAAATTTTCAAAATTTCACTTCCTAATTGACTTTCTAGTTCTTTAATTGTAACATCCAGTTTGTAAACTGAGGGATAAGTTAGTGTGAAAGAGTCAAAGTCGCTGTTTTGAAATAGAATTGTGCCTGAGGCTGTCATTTCCTGACAAAGGGACAGCCACAGTATCCTACCTGTAACCATGTACTGATTTACCTGTGTATATCTATAGCTACTGGACAGACAAAGGGCTGGATTAATTGACAAGATTAATTGCCTTCAATCAAGGTGTTAAAATCATAGGTACAGTCCAGCAGAATCCCTTCTGACCACAGGTGAGTGGTCAGTTGGTGAGCATTGCCCATATATTCTCATGTAGATATCATATTGAAAAGAAAAATATGTGTCAGGGGTGGTTACATTGCCCTAGCAACCATCTTTAAAATTAAATCTGCCTCTGAAGTAAAGTTGTAACTGTATGATTAAAACTTGAGGTTTCCTGTGAAACTTAATTGATTTGATTTTTTATTAGTATAAATCATGTATACAACTTAAGCTACAGGTGCTTGCACCCTGCAACCATTGTCATCATTTTAACAAGTGGCAATTCATTACTGGACATGTACCACCAGGCCAGCTGTATACCTGCTACGTTTGGTGTGGATCCCAGGGGAGGGGTGGTGGTTGGGGGGTGTATCATCAGCATACATGTACATGTACCTGACATGTATACATGCATATATAACAAAGAAATCAAAATCAGACTAACTCAAAGTTTTTTCTTTATTTTCCTATAAGAAAGCAACTTGGTATTAATGAACTTAATTTCACATCTTTAGCTTGAAATTTTATGTGTATATATATAGTGCCATGCCATGATTTAAGATTTTTCTGGAATTTTGTCTTTTCTTGACTTGTTTAAATAATTTGTGTAAAACAAAGAAGGGAATTACTCTATAGTTGTCGTGTTATAGAGAAACCTTTCATAAAAGGTATAAGATTATAAACAACTTACCACATTTACCCATATCACATAACAGATACTGATCCCCTAACCTGACACTACAACATTGATATGAAATATGATGTGATTTTAACTATGATAAAGTATACTTTTAAACTTTTTCCTCTGAAATAGTACAGCTATCTATATATTTTCTATAATCACCAGAGAATATATGTTCAGTTGAAATTTTGAGTAATCAAAAAACAAAAAATATGTGTATCGTTGATTCGTTATTATAAAATATTCAGAAGAATGATTATTTCCTTTCTCTTTCGATTTTCATATCACACAGGAACCCGTTTCATTTTAAACAATTATTGAAATATGTACTTCAGTCTTTTAAACTTCGATTAACACTGTAGTGCACTGGAGTTAACACTGTAGTGTACAGGAGTTAACACTGAGGTGAACTGAAGTGAATTCAATGTTTTGTCAAGTGCACTTCCTTGTTCACTTCCTACAAGTTAAGTTTGCTCCTAACTGTATTTTAATGTTTTGATAGTTTTATTTGGAACAATTAGTATTGTCATAATGCAGTATGTTTATATATGAAATGCTTTTATACATACATGTAAACTAACATGCATGTATATATATACAGTATAGATCTACAATTTGTCATTTATTTGTGTCTATTCTGTTGTCTGAAAACTTGTGTAAACTTACTCATATGTCCAAAGTTTCCATTGAAGTGTTCATGGGTTTTGGGGTGGTTTTCTTTTTTTTCTTTTTCAGTAAAATGTTGTGCCCCGTTAGTGTGGCAGATTTTGATTGTACTAAGCTGGATTACAGTTGCTTTCTAGCTTTGCGCTAAGGGTGAATATTTCTTTTAGCTGAATCGGTAGAGCGGCGGACTGAAAAAAAATGGGGTTTATATTACAGACTTTTTTTACAGCAGGGGTTTGAACCCCGGTGGAAGCACATGCCACTATATATTCTCCTTTTTTACCTGGTCCTCCGGTCTGTTTTAAGCATTTGCTGCTTTTTGACCACCTGATTCATATCCACACTCTAACTCTGTTAATGATTTCTCTTTCCTGTTTCTAACACTACTGCACATTAGAATCAATATTTGTCGCACAAACTTAATGTGATTCCAATAGTCTGTCCATTGGTATTGTATTGCATTCATGATATAGGCTATTCTTCATACTCAGTGAAAAATAAAATAAAAATCAGTGAACATTCTCAATTGCTACGAACAATATTTACACAGATACCACAATATAAGATGTAACTAGTGGTTTACAATGAACCTTTTTCACACTGTCATACACGTGCAATCAACGTGATATCCAATATATGACGTTGCTGATCAAATTGACATCCCTAGGCCTACAGGCAGTACTGCACATTATTTAAATACCGTCACAATATCATGTGCAGATCGTCAGAAATCACAGAAGCCTGAAGTTCTATCAATAATTAATAATTTCAGTAATACAAAAAAATACCTATAATAAGGTTATAAATAGATATTTTTGTATTACTGTTAGGCCTAAGAACTTCAGGCTCCTGAGTCCTGTGCAGAAATGCACGTTGTACGGGATTAAATCATTTTGAACTCGTCCAATTAAGTAATCAAATCAAGTTAAAAATCGAAGTCAAGCGTCGAATTATGAACACGCGTAGGCCTACCTCTTATTAGTGTGATGACAGGCATCGACAGATCTGTTTGTTTATAAATGGCGCACCTGTCAAAATTGATATGGGCGCCATCTGGCGCTTCCGGTTTGAACAATTTTGTTAATTAAATGGAAATCTATATGTTGTCATGTGAATTTTCTTACCCCAGAAAGTATACGACGATATATTCTTCACTAATAAATCACTCTGCTGTTTCCAATTTTATCATTACCGCAGTTAAATAAGTGTTTCCCTCATGAAAATGGAGTTATTTCCCCTTTGTGTTTATTTTTGTATCACGTGTTGGTGAGAGGCCCAACATCTCACTTGTCAAGAAACCCTGAACATGTCACGTTCTCTCAAGTGCAGTGTGTTTTTCTTGTTGTTTGGGGCAATTCTGATCATTTTGGGATGCGTTCTTATCCCTGTGTTCCATAATGTGATCCACAATGAAATAAAGAAGGTAAGATAATGATGCTAGGTCACACAGGGACCTGAGAATTTGTTACAGCTATTTGGACCTTCTGCTTCTGCCTGGTATTAGCCTCCTTCAACAGGTTGAAGATTCTGCTATGTTCGTAGACTAAACTAAGGTGTTCAAAATAATTTACATGTTTTAGGGGGATTGCCATTTGGGGTGTCATTTTTACCGAAAGTCTATATAAACCCATAAAACATGTAAAATTACTCTGAACATCTTAGTTTAGTTCCAAATATAGCTGTAACAAATTCTCGGGTCCCTATTGGTCATCCGTTACCCTATTGGTCATCCGTTACTGCTTAGGTACACTGCTGATATAAGAATATACTACACATTTGCTGTGCATAGCTTGAAAATTGATCACCTACTTATTTCTTATTTGAATGTGAATTTTCTTTTGGGTGTCTGATACTATCACAATACTTAAATTCAAATTTGTTACTATTAAATACTACATTTAGGATGTGCATTAAAAAAATAACATGCACAGTACACATGTACTGTAGCCTATTGTACTCTGGTCCTTTGACCTGACTTGCACTTGTACCACGTACATAACTGATATTGGATGTATACACATTGTATCATAGTACATCAATAGGTAGTATCCGTTTCAATAATTTGGGATAACATTTGTTGATATAAAAAAACACCAAGAAATATAATTTAAAAGATAAACAGCAGAGTTTCTTAACATCTAAAAAAGCTACAGGTGTACCTGCATGTATATTACAACAATTATAAATTGATGACTATGAAATGAGTGCTGATTGTAAGTTTTAATAGCTTTTCAAAACATGCATGACATGTTTAGACCTCTGTCTCTTATGTTTTAAATGATTTTTATTAGAGGTTTCTTACATAAGATATCCCTTGATTGCTGTTTTGATGTAAACCCTAATAAAAGGACCATTGGGTCATGATCATATTGACCATGTTTAGTTGGGAACATCCTCAGGTGGTAGAGATTCAAAATATTCGTACCATAAAAGGGCTAACTCCCAGGGCTGAAGGCAAGGGAAGGACCCCAAAGAGTTGATTATTTGGAAATAGTTGATTTCCCCACCCTATCACTACATTAAATTTACAAATGCTGAGCATAAAGAACAGATGCAAATGTATGCCTCCAGAATGGCTCAAGGATCTGGCCTCCCCAGGGACAAATATTTGAAGCGGTTGATCATCACGAGATCCTTATAATGACCATTCTATACCCTATTGCTCTAGGCATAAAGTGACGAAGACACTCATGATATTAGAATGGACCCTGGGGTCTGGCTGCCTAGTTTCTTGTTCACAACTTGCAAATATTTAAGATATCCACCCTAGATTATGACCATATTTATGATTGTTGAGTATGTCAAAGAGCTACCAAGATTGCCACAGAGTCTGGCCCTGCTGTCCAAGCAGTCACTCAGACTTATAGTCACCTGGTTATAATTGTAAAATGGTTGACATCCCCATCCACTAACCTATAATAACATTGTATGCCTGGGTATAAAGAGACAAACACAATGATGATATTAGACTGTGGGGTCTGACATCCCCATCCACTAACCTATAATAACATTGTATGCCTGGGTATAAGGAGACAAACACAATCATGATATTAGACTGTGGGGTCTGACATCCCCATCCACTAACATATAATAACATTGTATGCCTGGGTATAAAGAGACAAACACAATCACGATATTAGACTGTGGGGTCTGACATCCCCATCCACTAACCTATAATAACATTGTATGCATGGGTATAAAGAGACAAACACAATCATGATATTAGATTGTGGGGTCTGACCACACCTTTAGGCACTTTGTTTCTGGGGTATAACATGGAAATATGTGAGATCCCAAGGGGTGGGGGACCTATAACAATACAACTGCTTGGCAGAAAGATTTGGATACACATATCCTTCCAGAATTGGCCTCGGGACTAGCTGACTCTATCCCAGGGATCTTATTTGCGAAACTATTACATTTTGTACCGGTAACCAGAATATTTTGCCAAGATTGCTTAAACATCCAGGTGAGCGGCACAGGCACTGTGGGCCTCTTGTATGTGTTTGTGTTTAAAATAGGAATATCAATGAGTGTACATGTCAGAGATCAATTCCAAGGTTTGGGGGCCCAGGGTCAGTAGATTTGCTCTGTACACAACTACACATGTGGATATACCCAGTACATTGCAAAAGCAGGAAGGTTTTTTTCAAGAGCATTCGTCGGAAGGAAAAATTGTTAGAAACATTTTGTAATTTGCCTGCATATAGTGATTGTGCGATTGGAGTGAATTGCTTTGTATCTGCAGGAAGCAAACATATAGACATTGTAGAAAATAACAATCATTGAAAAAGCACAAGGTTAGGGGAAATTTCTGTCTAGAACATGAAATTATTGATTGCAATTGCACTCTACTTATCAAATGATGATCATCAGTGAAAACCTAACTACAGGTCGGACAGGACTTTCAGTAGACCCTTTATACTTAAGGCAATTTCAGAGGTCAAATAACCTTTTCCCTGAAATATGAAGGGTAAAAACACATATGTCATATCTTTTCAATTCCAGGAGTCAAGGCTTATAATATACAACATTTATTAGCTCACCTGCCTATCACCTGGTTGATGGTTTCCTGAGATAGAGCCCGGCAAAGTTTGAGAATGAAAATGACCTTGACCTTCTTTCAAGGTCACAGGGGTCAACTATGTCAAAAACATCAAATTACTTCTTCTGAAGAACTAAAAGGTATAGAATCTTCATATTTGGCTGATGGCTTCCTGGGATGGAGCTCACCAAAGTTTGAAAATGAAAATGACCTCAACCTACTTTAGAGGTCACAGAGGTCAACAACATTTTAAAGGATTTGTTCTTTAGAACTAAAAGGAATGGATTCATAAGATTTGGCTGGTAGCTTTTTGGAATAAAGCTCACCAATTTGAGAAGGAAAATGACATTGACCAACTTACAAGGTCACAGGGGAAAATATGTCAAGCAACTTCTGAAGAAAAATCAAAAAGCATAGAATCTTATAATAATATTTGGCTGGTAGTTTCAACAGATGGAGCCAACAAAGTTTGCGAGGGATATATTTGTAGTGCAATACAATATTTAATGAGAATATTTAGCTATGACTGCTTAAATATTCAGGTGAGCGATACAGGCCCTCTGGGCCTCTTGTATAGCATCCTATATAATTTGTAAAATTACTTTAAAGTGCTTTATAACACATGAATAATTGTGTTAGGTACATGTATACAGTAGATAAAAAGGCATACAAATCATCATCATACATTAAGTAATTAGACAATCAGGGCTAACCCTGGACCTAAAAAATCAGTAGCCAAAAAAGTAGCCATGTTTGAATTTCAGTAGCCAATTTTTTTTAAACAGTGGCCATTCTTTCTCGGCCCCCAACCGTTACGGATAGGCCCCCCATTAAAATCATTAAATATTTAATACTTTTTGAAGAGCAATACTATTCAATATGATGTTAAATTAAGGAGTACTCTGTTAAATTAAAAAAAATGTTATACATCATGTTTATAATTTAATCCATAATGTTATTTTTTTTTAATCCTTTCAGATTACATGGCTGTAATTTTAAGAAAATATAACTTAAATTAAAATGCTGAAAATTTCCACCAGAACTTTTTTATTTATTTTTTCAAAAGTCTGTGACGGCCCTGATTATGTTTACGCAATCAGTGTCAGCCAAAATACACACGTGAGCTCGAGTATACAGAGTTTCCCCATTTTTAAAAACTTAGTAGTCAATTTAGTAGCCACATCGAATTTTTAATAGCCAATAAAAAATAAAAGTAGCCAATGGCTACTTTGGCTACCGACAGCGTGAGCCCTGACAATTATCTTAATATGCATATAAATTAATATATAAAGACTGGTATGTACACGACATCCCTACAAAGAGCCTAAAATGCAGACATGAAGAGGTGGGTCTATATATCCTTAAATTTCCTGATCGCAGATGACCATGGTAAGCTTTCCACAATGTGGCTGAAATCATCCCAAAGCACCGGTTTCCATAGGTCACAAGTATACTTACAAGAATTTGGGACACAACAATGATTCTGTATCTGACCGCAGTGATTGTGACTGCTGATACAGGGTAACAAGCTCCAGTAGGTACTGGAGAGATGTTTGCACTGTCTGCACTAAGGTTAAGAAGAATGGTTAAGGTCAGTTACTAAGTAACTACTTGTTGTACATCAACTAAACTTGCATGGCTTATTTATCTAAGGATGCTTATCACATGCGATGTATGATGATGCTTCGGATGCTGGTTCTGACCTATATTTTCTGCCTCAGTGACCAGGTTAATTAGATTGGTTAAGGTCAGTTACTAAGTAACTACTTCTTGTTGTTCATCAACTAAACTTGCATGGCTTATGACGCCATTGGCGGTTTCTTGTTAATTTTCTGTCTGTTTATATGTTGTTTCAGCAAATACCACTGAAGACTGGAAGTAAGTCATACACAACTTGGTTGGACCCTCCTGTGCCTATATACTTTCAAGTATGGGTGTTTGACCTTGTAAATCCACTAGAGGTCACTCAGCAGGGCGCTACACCAGCAGTGTTTCAGAAAGGACCCTATTCCTATAGGTACGTTTGATGTGACCCTTGTTTAATACCGGTACTCGGTCAAACCTTGTTATACTACCGCTTTTTGTCAAGTGAAATTTTGGTGTTGTAAAGGGGCTTTGTAACTCATCAAGAAAAACATATAAAAGAGTTATTAAGAAATAAGGAAAAGGAAATCTCGAATCACATTGGCAGTTATGGTAACCAATGTGGCAAAAGAAAAAAAGGGCACTGAAGTTTTACTGTGCAGTTTATGTTGGTATTGTGTCTCAAAGATTGACTTATCAGTAAAGATTTATAAAAATGGTGTTTGATAAAATGGAATTATCGAGACCAATTGATGATAGAAAATAAGTTTAGAAAACAACAGCACCATCAACTAATCAACTTTTGGTGACTGTTATAAAATAATCTGTCTGCTAGTTGTTATTTTTACAGAACACCAACTACAGTGTATAAGTACATGATATTTAGTGTGGTCATAGATCAAAACAGTGGTATATATCCAAGATGGCGGACATTTGTGAACAGGGGGGGGGGTGGCTTGCAATTAAGCCCCCTCCCTACTTTTGGTCTATTTGCGGTCAGATACGGTATGTAACGAGGTTCGGTCTATCTCTATCAAGGCCTATAATTTGTAACAAGATAGCCACCCCTTCACCCTTGGTCATTTGGGTCTTTAAGAACCTTAGCTGTTGGTAGGACGTTAAACAAAATAAAACCAAACCAAACCTTTTCAACCCTTGGGGCAATGGGGCCTCTTCAGCCTCTGGTCAGCAAGGCTATTCTAAACTGGACACTACTTTGAATCCACTCAGTGAAAGTGAACAAAATAAACAGTTAGATCAGATTTATTTATGTACATCAGAGTACTAGAGTCACATGAGTATGACACTTGTAAGGTTAACACAAGTCAATTTCAACGGATAAGTAACTCACTCTTGTTCTGTACATGTATAAATGCAATAAAACTTGAAATCTAGTTCAATCTGACATGAATACTAAACAATCAGTCGTATTTTTTTAAGTTGATGAAGTAGGAATTATATCTGACTGAAGTTCATTATGGTTTCTAATGTAAACATTGACCTACATATCTGACTTTGACATCACTTTAAAATATAGAAATTACAGGGAAATCCCTTCTAAAAGTAGCTGGATAGATAGTGAGGCATGACAAAAGGCTTTTAAAGGGAAAAAAGGGAAGCGGATCACGCTCGAACGTGGTAAGCGGTTCTGAGATCTAAAAGCCATGTGTACTCTAATCTGATTGGATGAGTACATCATGCAACGCAATGTGAAAACATAAGCTTCCGGCACCTGTCATGCCCACCAAACAAAATCGACTGAAAATCCAGACTACACGATTAAATGATGACTGACCAGGTAATCCTTATAGCTGACTCAGGTATGCTATATTTAGATATCTACAGGTATGATATATATAGATATCTACAGGTATGATATATATAAATATCTACAGGTATGATATATATAGGTATCTACAGGTATGATATATATAGATATCTACAGGTATGATATATATAGGTATTTACAGGTATGATATATATAGATATTTACAGGTATGATATATATAGATATCTACAGGTATGATATATATAGATATCTACAGGTATGATATATATAGATATCTACAGGTATGATATATATAGATATCTACAGGTATGATATATATAGATATCTACAGGTATGATATATATAGATATCTACAGGTATGATATATATAGATATCTACAGGTATGATATATATAGATATCTACAGGTATGATATATATAGATATCTACAGGTATGATATATATAGATATCTACAGGTATGATATATATAGATATCTACAGGTATGATATATATAGATATCTACAGGTATGATATATATAGATATCTACAGGTATGATATATATAGATATCTACAGGTATGATATATATAGATATCTACAGGTATGATATATATAGATATCTACAGGTATGATATATATAGATATCTACAGGTATGATATATATAGATATCTACAGGTATGATATATATAGATATCTACAGGTATGATATATATAGATATCTACAGGTATGATATATATAGATATCTACAGGTATGATATATATAGATATCTACAGGTATGATATATATAGATATCTACAGGTATGATATATATAGATATCTACAGGTATGATATATATAGATATCTACAGGTATGATATATATAGATATCTACAGGTATGATATATATAGATATCTACAGGTATGATATATATAGATATCTACAGGTATGATATATATAGATATCTACAGGTATGATATATATAGATATCTACAGGTATGATATATATAGATATCTACAGGTATGATATATATAGATATCTACAGGTATGATATATATAGATATCTACAGGTATGATATATATAGATATCTACAGGTATGATATATATAGATATCTACAGGTATGATATATATAGATATCTACAGGTATGATATATATAGATATCTACAGGTATGATATATATAGATATCTACAGGTATGATATATATAGATATCTACAGGTATGATATATATAGATATCTACAGGTATGATATATATAGATATCTACAGGTATGATATATATAGATATCTACAGGTATGATATATATAGATATCTACAGGTATGATATATATAGATATCTACAGGTATGATATATATAGATATCTACAGGTATGATATATATAGATATCTACAGGTATGATATATATAGATATCTACAGGTATGATATATATAGATATCTACAGGTATGATATATATAGATATCTACAGGTATGATATATATAGATATCTACAGGTATGATATATATAGATATCTACAGGTATGATATATATAGATATCTACAGGTATGATATATATAGATATCTACAGGTATGATATATATAGATATCTACAGGTATGATATATATAGATATCTACAGGTATGATATATATAGATATCTACAGGTATGATATATATAGATATCTACAGGTATGATATATATAGATATCTACAGGTATGATATATATAGATATCTACAGGTATGATATATATAGATATCTACAGGTATGATATATATAGATATCTACAGGTATGATATATATAGATATCTACAGGTATGATATATATAGATATCTACAGGTATGATATATATAGATATCTACAGGTATGATATATATAGATATCTACAGGTATGATATATATAGATATCTACAGGTATGATATATATAGATATCTACAGGTATGATATATATAGATATCTACAGGTATGATATATATAGATATCTACAGGTATGATATATATAGATATCTACAGGTATGATATATATAGATATCTACAGGTATGATATATATAGATATCTACAGGTATGATATATATAGATATCTACAGGTATGATATATATAGATATCTACAGGTATGATATATATAGATATCTACAGGTATGATATATATAGATATCTACAGGTATGATATATATAGGTATCTACAGGTATGATATATATAGATATCTACAGGTATGATATATAAAGATATCTACAGGTATGATATATATAGATATCTACAGGTATGATATAAATAGATATCTAATTACCACAATTTTCCTTGACAACTAACAGAAAGGATGAAATTATTGGAAATCAGCTGTCAGTAACACGTCTACAATCACCATGCTGTCAGTAACACGTCTACAATCACCATGCTGTCGGTAACACATCTACAATCACCATGCTGTCAGTAACACGTCTACAATCACCATGCTGTCGGTAACACGTCTACAATCACCATGCTGTCAGTAACACGTCTACAATCACCATGCTGTCGGTAACACATCTACAATCACCATGCTGTCGGTAACACGTCTACAATCGCCATGCTGTCGGTAACACATCTACAATCACCATGCTGTCGATAACACATCTACAGTCGCCATGCTGTCGGTAACACGTCTACAATCACCATGCTGTCGGTAACACGTCTACAATCACCATGCTGTCGGTAACATGTCTACAATCACCATGCTGTCGGTAACACGTCTACAATCACCATGCTGTCGGTGACACGTCTACAATCACCATGCTGTCAGTAACACGTCTACAATCACCATGCTGTCGGTAACACATCTACAATCACCATGCTGTCGATAACATGTCTACAATCACCATGCTGTCAGTAACACGTCTACAATCGCCATGCTGACGGTAATACGTCTAAAATCACCATGCTGTCGGTAACACGTCTACAATCACCATGCTGTCGGTAACACGTCTACAATCACCATGCTGTCCGTTACAGGTCTGCAATCACCATGCTGTCGGTAACACGTCTACAATCACCATGCTGTCCGTTACACGTCTACAATCACCATGCTGTCGGTAACACGACTACAATCACCATGCTGTCGGTAACACGTCTACAGTCACCATGCTGTCAGTAACACGTCTACAATCACTATGCTGTCGGTAACACATCTACAATCACCATGCTGCCAGTAACACGTCTACAATCACCATGCTGTCAGTAACATGTCTGCAATCACCATGCTGTCAGTAACACGTCTACAATAACCATGCTGTCGGTAACACATCTACAATCACCATGTTGTCGATAACATGTCTACAATCACCATGCTGTCAGTAACACGTCTACAGTCACCATGCTGTCGGTAACACATCTACAATCGCCACGCTGTCGGTAACACGTCTACAATCACCATGCTGTCAGTAACCCGTCTACAATCACCATGCTGTCGGTAACATGTCTACAATCACCATGCTGTCTGTAACACGTCTACAATCACCATGCTGTCAGTAACCCGTCTACAATCACCATGCTGTCGGTAACATGTCTACAATCACCATGCTGTCAGTGACACGTCTACAATCACCATGCTGTCAGTAACACGTCTACAATAACCATGCTGTCGGTAACACATCTACAATCACCATGTTGTCGATAACATGTCTACAATCACCATGCTGTCAGTAGCACGTCTACAATCGCCATGCTGACGGTAATACGTCTAAAATCACCATGCTCTCGGTAACACGTCTACAATCACCATGCTGTCGGCAACACATCTACAATCACCATGCTGTCAGTGACACGTCTACAATCACCATGCTGTCAGTAACACATCTACAGTCACCATGCTGCCAGTAACACGTCTACAGTCACCATGCTGTCGGTAACACATCTACAATCACCATGTTGTCGATAACATGTCTACAATCACCATGCTGTCAGTAGCACGTCTACAATCGCCATGCTGACGGTAATACGTCTAAAATCACCATGCTCTCGGTAACACGTCTACAATCACCATGCTGTCGGAAAAACATCTACAATCACCTTGCTGTCAGTAACACGTCTACAATCACCATGCTGCCGGTAACACGTCTACAATCACCATGCTGTCAGTGACACGTCTACAATCACCATGCTGTCAGTAACACATCTACAATCACCATGCTGTCAGTAACAAGTCTACAATCACCATGCTGTCAGTAACACGTCTACAACCACCATGCTGCCGGTAACACATCTACAATCACCATGCTGTCAGTAACAAGTCTACAATCACCATGCTGTCAGTAACACGTCTACAACCACCATGCTGCCGGTAACACATCTACAATCACCATGCTGTCAGTAACATGTCTACAATCTCCATGCTGTCCGTTACAGGTCTGCAATCACCATGCTGTCTGTAACACGTCTACAATCACCATGCTGTCGGTAACAAATCTACAATCACCATGCTGTCAGTAACACGTCTCCAATCACCATGCTGTCGGTAACACGTCTACAATTACCATGCTGTCGGTAACATGTCTACAATCACCATGCTGTCGGTAACACGTCTAAAATCACCATGCTGTCGGTAACACGTCTACAATCACCGTGCTGTCGGTAACACGTCTACAATCACCATGCTGTCGGTAATACGTCTACAATCACCATGCTGTCGGTAACACGTCTAAAATCACCATGCTGTCGGTAACACGTCTGCAATCACCATGCTGTCGGTAACACATCTACAATTACCATGCTGTCGGTAACACGTCTACAATCACCATGTTGTCGGTAACACGTCTACAATCACCATGCTGTCAGTATCACATCTACAGTCACCATGCTGTCAGTAACACGTCTACAGTCACCATGCTGTCAGTAACACGTCTACAGTCCCCATGCTGTCGGTAACACATCTACAATCGCCATGCTGTCGGTAACACGTCTAAAATCACCATGCTGTCGGTAACACGTCTGCAATCACCATGCTGTCGGTAACACATCTACAATTACCATGCTGTCGGTAACACGTCTACAATCACCATGTTGTCGGTAATACGTCTACAATCACCATGCTGTCGGTAACACGTCTACAATCACCATGCTGTCAGTAACACATCTACAGTCACCATGCTGTCAGTAACACGTCTACAGTCACCATGCTGTCGGTAACACATCTACAATCGCCATGCTGTCGGTAACACGTCTACAGTCACCATGCTGTCGGTAACACGTCTACAATCACCATGTAGTAACACGTCTGCATTTCCCCACTGGACGTCTACTTCCGGACGAAAATAAAAGGGCAATGTGTAGAAAGGGGAAGCAACTCTGTTTACGCACGCATGTGTTACCATTAAAGAGCTTCAATGTTTTAAATGTAGCTAAAGTTGTATACATGATTTATACTATTAAAAAAATCATATCAATTAAGTTTCACAGGGAACCTCAAGTTTTAATCATAAACATGCGACATGTGTGTGAAAGTGACGATTAGTTTCTAAAATATCAGTTTGAAGTGCGACCCGGGTGCGGGTCGCTTATTTCCGGCATATTATAGAGGGCCAGAGTTCTGACGTTAATCGACGACAGACCGATATAAAAAAAGTCGATAAAACATCAGAATATAGAGCCATTACATGATTTCAATACTATGAGAAATTTGAGTATACGAGGCTGAATTAACACAAAACCATTGTCTTAATCATACAAAAACAACACATCAACTTATCTGCATGCAGGCTGCAAGCATTATGAGCAAGAGACATGTTTTTATGGATAAAAGTCTTCCAGAAAACAATGTATTTGATCCAGGTGGCCATTGCTTTGTTGACACTGTATTGGTTGATACAAATTTCAGAATGGCACTCTGAACGAACTGACCATGACAGAAAGATTTGATATGAAAAAAATATATCAATTTGAAAACGATTTAAACTCTCTGTAACAACTCATAAATGTACTTTAAAATGTATTCATAATTTGCTATTTCAGTACATACTATAAATATAATGGATTTGGTACAAGCAATATGTTTCGTTTTACATTGAAATCTGCAAAATACACAACCGAATAAAAAACGAAAGCATCATGTGTTCTTTCAGCAACAAAACGATGTTTTGTTCTAAGTTGAGCCATTTAGATATCTTGATATTTTGTTATGTTTACATCATATTCCATAATCATGTGTTATAATATTCATCTTTGATTCACTCATGAATACATAATTCTTTTTAAAAAAAAACAGTACACATGTCACTTCATTTGTGCCTTATTCAGAAACAAATTTATTTGTATTATTTAGGCTTGGGTTTATGTTTTGCATCCATTTAGCTTATTTGCTAATGTCATAGACAAAAATTGACATACATTTTTTTTGAGATGGGAGACAAAATTAGGTAGGGGGTTTAGTGCAGGCACCCACCCTGTTCCCAGGACATTTACCAAAGTGGGGAGGGGGCTTATTTGAGAGAGGGGGCTTATTCGCGGTAAAATATGGTAGGTGTATTGACAGACGAGGCTTAAGTATCTGTGGTGCTATGTCCAAACAGCAAGTTTCATACCAAATTTATGAACCCCCAAACTCGGATAACTCAAAGTTTTTCAACGACCCCCTCGATTTTGAGATAACAAGGTTTAATTGACTGTAATTTCTTGAATATCTAGTAACATCCATTTTGACACCAGATCCAACTGAAATATGCAACTTACAAAGAGTTCAGTATGCATTGTTTGGTCCACGATCACTAGGCTTTATCCTCTTAAACTGTTTTTCTCTTGACATTCGATATGTGCACAATTATCTTTTCTTTTTAGCATTTGGTGTAGTAGAACCTGCAGGTCCCCATAACGATCGACCTCTTCCTTCCAGAAGACATACCTTCCAAATGCAATCTATACTGCAAAATTGTAAAAACAGCTCAACAATTCGTTAAAACATTTCTTTACTTACCTGTCAATAAGTTCAGTAACAACGGTCTGTATATAAACATTTGTAAAAATAGTTATAGTACATAAAACAACTCGCAAATTACCTGTCAGTGAGAAAAAGAAACAGGAATGGATTGCCTTCCTTTCAACAAAGGATAGAAAGGTCTAGATAATTCCTAATGACTTCAGTAACTGCTATATGCAAAAAGATTCTTGGCGAAAACTGTTGAAATTGACAAAATCTGTGTCAAAATGGTAACCCTGCATGTCAAGTTGTTAAAGTGGGTTATGGACTAACATTCCAGATGTAACCCTATGAAATCGGGTCTCTTGATATGTATGAAATTAGGATATTTAGCTACATAAAAATTAGGAAAAATAAACAACAAAAAACCTGTATAGTTTGTCTCAATGGGATGATCCTGCGTCTGTTATTTTACATATTGTTATCCTATTTCAAATCACCAGTCTCTACCAAATAATGTATTCTGTCGTCCTCTCTACCAAATAATGTATTATGTCGCCCTCTCTACCAAATAATGTATTCTGTCGTCCTCTCTACCAAATAACGTATTCTCACGTCCTCTCTACCAAATAATGTATTCTGTCGTCCTCTCTACCAAATAATGTATT
>NW_018404210.1:136379-137554 GCF_002113885.1 Mizuhopecten yessoensis
TCAAATTTTAAATGTAGGTTCCCCTTGATCCCTCGTTGTGTATGTTATATTTTGAGACTGATCATAAAAACAAAATGGATTAAAAGAAGAACTAAACAGATCTTTCTCATATTGCAATGATCGATTCTATTTCTTTCACATTAAGTACTGTACTAGTAAATATGTGAAATGACAAACTCACTTTGAAGGTTGGCTTTCATACACATCAGTATTAAGTTTAGATAAAAAGTTACCTCAAGGTGCATTTACTGTTAACATGACTCGATCAAACAGATTAGAGGAAAGAAGAGAAAAGATCGAACTGACAAAGAACTAATGAAGATGGTACAAAGGTGGGCGCCAAGATCCCTCTGGGATCTCTTGTTTTCACATACTTTTTCAAATGTTTTTTGCTTTAACTGAAGCTAAGCGTTTCTTTTGATTCCATTATAGGGAACACAGACAGAAGGTGAATGTAAGTTTTTTTGACAATGGTACAGTGGCGTACAGAGAGAAAAGATCCTTCACATTTGATAGAGAGCTGTCCGTGGGCCCAGAGAATGATACTTTCACCACTGTCAACCTTCCAATGATTGTGAGTAATAATAGCCAATAGTAATTGTGTGATAGAAACAAAGCAGTGACAGGAATATGTTTACTTAGCTGGGGCTTGAACCCCGGCCCCAGACTTTCTAATCGGACACTCTACCGCTGTGCTAAAGGGAAATTACCTCTAGCCAAAACTAGTAAGGCAAGTTTGACCCATGTTTTCTCTTTTCGGAAGTCTTTGCCCTTGAAAACCACCAAAACCAAGGTTCTTTGGCTAAGGTTCTCCACTTCATTGTAAGGAGAGGGGTCAAGTCAATGGCGCGAGGTTCTAATAGAGAGAAAGTAGTGAAAAAAACCCACCAGGCTTTCTTGTAGGACATTTTAGGGAGCCAAAGGGAAATTCCCCTTGCTGAATCTAGTCAAGTGACTTTGACACCAGGTACAATGTATGTCTTTATGTTGCAAAATTTGAAAAGTAAAAATTTTAGGAGTGCAGGTTAAATATATTAGTCATGGTCATGTGCTGTTGATAAATTTAACAAATATAAGGGCAAGAGTTAAATGGAGTAGGGCTGTATCCCTATGGTAGGTTCCTAGTTACCCTGTGGTATGTATTATAGGAAGGGACTAAAAGTAAACACACTCTA
>NW_018404211.1:0-119 GCF_002113885.1 Mizuhopecten yessoensis
CGTCCTAGTGTGTTGATGCTGTGGTATATCTCGTCCCAGTGTGTTAATGCTGTGGTAGATCTCGTCCCAGTGTGTTGATAAGGTGGTATATCTCGTCCCAGTGTGTTGATGCTGTAGTA
>NW_018404211.1:3706-3781 GCF_002113885.1 Mizuhopecten yessoensis
GTATATCTCGTCCCAGTGTGTTGATGATGCGGTATATCTCGTCCTTGTGTGTTGATGCTGTGGTATATCTCGTCC
>NW_018404212.1:0-119 GCF_002113885.1 Mizuhopecten yessoensis
GGCCGAGAGCTATGTGGGTAAACAGTGACTAGAACGTGTTATATCAAGGGAGGGGCGGAGAGCTATGTGGGGATACAGTGTATAGAACGTGTTATATCTAGGGAGGGGCCGAGAGCTAT
>NW_018404212.1:3768-3866 GCF_002113885.1 Mizuhopecten yessoensis
AGCCGAGAGCTATGTGGGGATACAGTGTCTAGAACGTGTTTTATCTAGGGAGAGGCCGAGAGCTATGTGGGTAAACAGTGACTAGAACGTGTTATATC
>NW_018404212.1:7774-8005 GCF_002113885.1 Mizuhopecten yessoensis
TCTAGAACGTATTATATCTAGGGAGGGACTGAGATCTATGTGGGTAAACAGTGTATAGAACGTGTTATATCTTGGGAGGGGCCGAGAGCTATGTGGTGATATAGTGTCTAAAACGTGTTTTATCTAGGGAGGGGTCGAAATCTATGTGGGGAAACAGTGTATAAAACGTGTTATATCTAGGGAGGAGCCGAGAGCTATGTGGGTAAACAGTGACTAGAACGTGTTATATCT
>NW_018404213.1:0-119 GCF_002113885.1 Mizuhopecten yessoensis
TGATCTCGAGTCGCTATGATTCAGGTAATGCGACAGGTTTGGCTCCCAAGTCTCTATGGTTGAGGTAATGTAACAGGTTTGATCTCAAATTGCTATGGTTCAGGTAACGTGACAGGTTT
>NW_018404213.1:4764-5201 GCF_002113885.1 Mizuhopecten yessoensis
ATCAAGTCGTTATGGTTCACGTAATGTAAGAGGTTTGATCTCAAGTCGCTATGGTTCAGGTAATGTGACAGGTTTGATATCAAGTCGTTATGTTTCACGTAATGTAAGAGGTTTGATCTCAAGTCGCTATGGTTCAGGTAATGTGACAGGTTTGATATCAAGTCGTTATGTTTCACGTAATGTAAGAGGTTTGATCTCAAGTCGCTATGGTTCAGGTAATGTGACAGGTTTGATATCAAGTCGTTATGGTTCACGTAATCTATGGTTCAGGTAATGTGACAGGTTTGGCTCTCAAGTTACTATGGTTCAGGTAATGCCGCAGGTTTGATCTCGAGTCGCTATGATTCAGGTAATGCGACAGGTTTTGCTCTCAAGTCTCTATGGTTGAGGTTATGTAACAGGTTTGATCTCAAGTTGCTATGGTTCAGGTAATGTGA
>NW_018404214.1:0-119 GCF_002113885.1 Mizuhopecten yessoensis
CTTTCACATCTTAATGACCATTCCTCTACACTTCTCTCACTACCTTTTTATCGTTCCTCTACGCTTCTCTCACGTCATAATTACCGTTCCTCTACGCTTCTCTCATATTTTATTTACCG
>NW_018404214.1:5118-5212 GCF_002113885.1 Mizuhopecten yessoensis
GCGTTTCTCTCACATCCTAATTATCGTTCCTCTACGTTTCTCTCACATTCTAATTACCATTCCTCTACGCTACTTTCACATCTTAATGACCATT
>NW_018404215.1:0-119 GCF_002113885.1 Mizuhopecten yessoensis
TGGGTACAATAAAGTACACTTACAGACACTGCCAACAATGAATGTCTACAATACAGTACACTTACAGACACTTACAACAATGACTGTGTACAATCAAGTACACTTACAGACACTGCCAA